>NW_008682596.1:56240-65929 GCF_000695815.1 Acanthisitta chloris
TACAGTGACTGGTGAGCCAGCAGTGGGATTCCTCCTGCTCCTGGAAAACCAGGTGTAAGGATAAGCTGGGCTTATGCTAAGGTACCTCAGCTGAAGAGCATTACCACAGATGTTACGTTCATGGAGGAGGGAGGGGTCTGAGATTTCACTGAGGCCTCTGAGATTATCTTTAGGTGTTTGGAGATGTGCTTTTAAGTATTGTGCTCTCAAGTGTCTCACACAGCAGGGTAAGCAAAGGTGTGGGCTGAGGAAGAAACCACCAGACGATCCTTTTCTTCTCACTTTACCTACCCCTGTTATGCTGCAAATAATGTACTGTGGTGTTTTTCACAGGAATCTAATGAAAAATTCTTTTTTTTTCTTTCAGCTATGATGAATGTGTGGGGCCAGGAGCAACACAAATATATATTCCCACAGATGATCCCCCCCCATATTCTCTTACGGACCCTTATCAAAGAAGTGAAATATCTATAAATATCTACATTAGCCAGGAAGAGGAAGCAGCATCTGGGACTACAGGACAGGCTGCAAATTATGCAGTCAGGCTGCAGGACTTGCAGCAGCCCATTTCATCCATCTCTGTCATCTCTCACTCTGGGGGCTGCCCCCCTGTACAGGACAGTGGTGTGTGAGCAGAATATCCCCATCCCACTCGTTCCAACAGAACTACAGAACAATTCTTCCACTGACTACCACACCCCAAACCACGTGAATAAAACTGGCTCTTTCCTGCAATTCTTCTGAGGAACTCAGACTGACAAAAATATTTAAATGGAAGGAATAAACTTCTGAAAGTTTTACCTATTTTATACCTTTAAACAGGGATGCAATGGGATTTTGGTTTTTTTACAGTGAATTTTGAAAGTTTACCCAAACTTCCCTCTTCGTGCTTCAGAGTGTTCCATGACATCACACAGCATTGTGGCAGCAGTGACAAGCAGTGCATCTGACCTTTTCGAAGCATTTCAAAACACATTGACATCAGCCACTCTTAATGAAGACACGTCACCCAGTCAAGCCTACTTGTTGATTTTATGATACTTTGCATGTTTTAGAGCAGAAGGAGAAAGAAGAGCATCTTGTTGGCATTGTAGGTGTCACTAGTACATTTAATTCAGTGTCTTGGCAACAATGCATTTTTTGTCTAAATTCTTTGTCTAAATATGTATTTCAGTAGCAGAGACAAAGCACTGCCTAAAAAAGATGACTGTCAGTACCACATAGAAGCAAAAGAAAAAAGGAGAATAATATTTTGATGGCCACATTTTACCTTTGGTACCAGGCTTCCCAGACCATTGCAAAGCCTGCTCTAAGTCTTCCTCAAAAGAAACTTTCAGCAAGTGACGGAGAGGTGGCAATGGATCCCCACACCCCAACTGGCTTTACCTGCAGAAGCTGTACCAAGCTGTGTGCAGGCCTGGGAGTTGCATGCCCTTCATGGGGACTTGCTGCAGCCAGGGAAGGGCAGAGGAATCCCAGGAGATGCTTCATGCCAGTTCCCACGCATGACTGCATTTTCAGGCACAAACCAGTCTCTTTCCTCAGGAAGGAGCCTGTAGTCTTACTGGAATGACCTCTAGTAGTTGTGTCAGTGTGATGTGAATAGCTGCTGGACGAGGCATGCACAGCAACAGAGAACATCACTGTGTGCAGAAACCTCAGAGCCGTTTCCAGGTTTGAGAAAGGAAAGCAGGAAAACAGCGCAGTGAGTAACATCAGGACATTTCCATGCCAATACACCAGTTCCCAGCAAAGGTCCCACAGCAATAGGTGCAGCCAGTGAGAGCTGCAGGCACAGGTACAGCAGTGTGTGGCAAGGAGTGGCCAGTGCACAGCAGCAGCCTTGTCCCCACAGATGTCCCCATCATCACTGGAGACAAGTCTGCTTCAACACTGAACCTCCCTCAGCCAGCCCAGCCCTGCCCAAATGGGGAGAGTGTGACACAGAGGGGCTGTCCACAAAGGGCATTTGGCTCTGGGGGGTGCAGGGCAGCAGGGACCCAGGCACACAGATAGCCAGTCCCCATGGTCACCTCTTGCTCCTTTGTCCATCCCAGATGACACTGGCCAAGCCCCAGGCACCTGCAGCCGTTGGCTATGCACAGCTCCCCTGGTGCTGGACACCTGACATATGTTCAAAAAGCAATGCAGCCCCAAACATTTGGTCTGTTCACCCTGAGCTGGGGGGAAGATGCATGTGTGGGAGAGGAAGATCTGCCTTCCCCATTTCCTTGCAATAAAAGTTGCAAGATTTGAACTAGAGGACAGCCCTGAAATCAAGGGGTAAGAGACCAAGGAGTGTCCAACTGCACATTTCCACCTGGTTGCCTTAAAGAAAACAGAGTTTGGATCCTGTTGTTCTCTTCTGCCTGGAATAGTCCCATTCCTCATCTGAAAGCTACTGTGTGTCTGGCTGAGGACAGACACAACCCACACAGAGAGCAAGGAGAGCTCAACCCTGCACTTCCCTTGGGAGAGTACCCTTGGAAAGCTTCTTTGCTGTGTTGTTTTAAAACCTGTAACTGCAAGAAACCCAAGCTCTCCTGTGCTTGCGCTCTACATTTCAAAGTCATTTTTAAGTGCTGTGTCTAACAGAAAACCCCTGGGTAAGTCTGGCTGCTACCAGGAAACACCCCAGAATTGACTCTAGGTTGTCAGCACAGTCAGGGATGGAGCACCAGCCAAGTCCATTGCCTTTGGGCATTCCCAAAGCCCAGGTTCCCTCTGGTGACCAGTGACAGGACCCGAGGGAATGGCATGAAGCTGTGTTAGGGGGAGGTTTAGGCTGGATATTAAGAAAAGGTTGTTCCCCCAGAGGGTGTTTGGGCACTGGAACAGCTCCCCAGGGCAGTGGTCACAGTCCCAACCCTGACAGAGCTCAAGGAGTGTTTGGACAATGTTCTCAGGCACATGATGGAATTGTTGGGGTGTCCTGTGCAGGGCAGGAGTTGGACTGGTGATCCCTGTGGGTCCCTTCTAACTCAGGACATTCTATGGTTCTATGATTAGGCATGATCCTTACCACTGAAATTTGGTAACCCCCAAATCCAACCTGGACTTCCCCCACATTCATTTGGTAACTCATGCAAACTGGAGACATTCACTACCAGAACAGCTGAGGTGAACTGCAGGTGTGAGGGTTCATCTTGCATGGTAGACAAGCACCCTGTCTCCACAGGAGCACTACACTAGACTACACCTTCAACCCACACCAGTTAGCAGAGTTAGCAGAGGTTCATCTCCACTAAATCTTTTGGAGCTATTTTCACTGACATTAAAGCAAATAAGGTTTTTACACTGGTAAAATGGACTTAAGTTTACTTTCCTCACTGAAGGATGCATAAAACTGAGTATAGTGAATATATAATTGTGTTTCATAGGAAGCATCATCCAAATTATTAAAATTGCACTTAGATTTTCTGTAAATACTGAATAATTTTCAACTGTAATCATCATTCAACACTCCGAAGATTGACACAATTATAATTAATACTTAGATGGGAAGTAATTATATGGTTCTTACTGCTCTATAAATTATACCATTACTGAGTCATATGCACATGATGAGATAAGGTAAGTGTGCATTTTTTTGCTACACAGATGACACTAAATATGTATTTTGTTAAAATAACAGAATTCTTTTGCAGTTAAGCAAGATTTTCAATATTCTCAGTGTCCTATAGCCAGAAGAGCAAAACCTCACAATTTTGCATGGCAGGCACTGCCAGGATGTAGGCTACAGTCCACATTTGTGTTTTCAACAGAGAACTATTCCTCTACAGAAAGTACTAGCTGAAACAGTTTCATGGTATGAAAAGTGTCCTGCCATAAGAGAAACAAAACTCTCCCCCACCTCTTAGGGGCCAGAAATGAAAACCAGCAGAGAAATAGACCAGTCAGTTTTATTGGCAGGAAAATCAGAAGTGAAGGAAAAGCACAGAGGTTTGTTTATGCAGAATAGGACATGCTTTCAGAGCTGGGTCTTCCTGCAGCTCTTGGAGATGTGCCTAGAACAGGGTAAGGCTCTGGGACTGGCCTTGCTTGCTGCAGGAGGGGGAATCTAATAAACAAAAATTAGAAGGGAAATGTGATTTGTTTTCCTCCCTGAAAATCAGTCTCTTACATGTAACATGACAAACCTAAGGTTCTTCTGAAGACAAGCACAGAGGGCTTTTCACATCTGGCAGACAAGCCTCTACTCCATTACAGATCCTTACAGTTTCTGTGCACATTGGGAAATGCTTTTGACCTTCTTAACAGGGATTTCATGCCCTTCTGTTAAATTTCTATCCGTGGTTTACAAAACAAGGTGATTTTCACTAGACCTCTGATGAAAATGGGAGATTTATATTTTACCTCACGATAGCAATGCTTTAGTAAGGCTATAAAAAACGAATCAAAGTCTTTATTCGTTTGGTAACAGTGAAGCATCCTGCGATCTGTGCTGTGTGCGGTAGCACTGCTTACACACAGCTGTGTGCTCCCTCTTGCGGTACGGACTGCTCCGGGGAGCTATCCCGGAGCTCACCATCAAAATAATCCCAGCTGCTCTGGCACACGGAGACGGAAACCAACCAAAACATACACCCAGACTGTAGCATTTTTCTAGGTACCACTGAGTGCATGGGTTATGTCATTCGTTACAAACACGTATTTTTAAAGAACAAACTGCGAATTGGAGTTTGCTGCCTTCAGTGACACCTTACCATGATCACTTGCGAGACTGGCTAAGAGTTTTCTACTCGTGTTAATCTTTTTAACTGGGTGAAAGCCAAAAACGTTGGGGAGGGGGGGAGAAAAAGCTTATAAACCCAACCCATATACCTCTGCAGACAGACAGCACTAGGAAGGCAAGTTTGTAGCTCTAAAGCACTTAAAAGATATGTTTTAGCTGTAAAATACTACAAAGAGAAGTTTGCAGATCTAAAGCTGCTCCAACAGCTTCTAAGGCTACTACTGTGACAGTGTTGAGGTTTCTTGTAATGATGCAATAAGAATATATTTTCGTTTCTTGAAGAATATTTAAGATCTCAGATAAATCTCAGAAAAGCTGACAGTGTCTCCTGATGCTGCTCTTAAGAAATTCATATCCTGCTACCAGATTCTATCCTAAATTTGTGCATAACTCTAATGCCAGTGCTAACACCCAGGCGTAACACAGGCCTTTCACTTATCACATGGCCAATATCAGAAAGAAAACTGTTGGGACATGCTGTTTCTTGCTGCGTGATAACAATACTGTATTTCTGTAGTCTTCTCTTTTGCTTTGGTTTTTAGTATACCGATCTTTACACAAAACTTTTAGTAAAGAACACACACCTATTCAATATCGTTTCTGTGCTTTGTATTGCGTCGGTAGCACCTTGGGACCACCCAGAACCTTCAGTCTCCTGTTCATCAGACAACTGAGCAACTGCTGACAAGGCAGCATTGTGCTTCAGTCACTTCCATTTGGATTTTACATTTGTCAGAGACCACAGGAACAAGCAACATCAGAGCAGTCAGGTCTCTCCTGCTCAGGGGGACAAGTCAGTGTGTGCCCAGCCAAGATCAGCTCAGCTCAGCAAGAGCAAGAAGAGAAGAGTCTGTAGTATTTCTGCAGTGAAAACTGGTACCCTAGAAATACTCTCAGGCATTTCTAGAAGCATCAGAAACCCTCACAAACATGTTTATAGGTACCTCTGAAAGTTACTAAAGCCAGGACACTGGAAAAAGGCAACACAATACTGAGGAAAAAGATGAAAAGCCAGGAAATAATAGGCCAATCTTCCCAGAAATATTCAAACAGCAATTTTTTAGCACAGGAAGGTGAGTAACAGTGTGACTTCTGAATGGAAACCACATCAAACTGATCTAACTGGTACAGCCTGACAAATCATTTCCCTCCTTAAACTACATATATACTTTCCACATAAAATTACAACCATAGACTTATGTGAATTAAAATAATACTCCTCACACAAGAGAGTATTTATCAATTGCTCTGTGTCAGTGTGAAAGAGGGCATCACCTATGTCTTAAGGAAAACACTGAGTGTTGCTGGATTTCAGAGCTTACAGAGAGAATGGACCTATTAAAATCAGCAAATTACATTAAACTAGGAAAAGCAGCAGAATGGAGGTCAACAGGGCTGGAATTTGGAGGGAGAGAGACACAGGCTGGAAAGAACAAGGTGCAGTTCAGTGAACACATGTACAATTCCTGTACTTGAGGAATGTAGGCTCAAGCTCACAAATACACAACACAGAGTGCCTGTTGGGCTGTAGGAGAACATCTGAAGATCAGACTGAGACAAGTGGGGGCTGTCTGTGGGCCAGTAATGTCACATTACTAGGGAAAAGAAGAAAACAACAACAGCGTGGGAATGTAAACAATGCTATTATTCTTAAAGCATTTAGAATAGTTGTCCATTCCCTACTGCTCTGTTAGGAAACAGAGTCCAGGCAGCTACAAGTCCAGGCAGCTGATGAACTTGATGCCTAGAGGAAGGAACAAGAAAGTTAAATGGCCTCGTTACAGGGAACAGAAAGCTGTTCTCCACTCCCATACAGAATTGAGATATTAGAACTGAGAAGAAATGGAGAATTAGTATTTTATACACCATAGAGAAAGAAAGGTTCCACATTACCAGAACAGAAAAGCCAAGTTTTAGTCCTCTCCTAGCAGAGTTTTCCACATCCCCTCTTTATCACTGTCTGATGCTGCTTCGCAGCCTGGGAATTGGCAGTTGTTGTTTTGTCACTCAATATTAGCAGCTCTCCGAACCCTAGATGTTCTGCCAATGCCTTCTGCAAAAAGATTCTCTTAGCCCAGTCCACATTAGTGACCCATGGAGAATGACATGATTTCTAACACCATATTGCTGTCACAGCAAAGAGCTTTCAGTGAAAACACTCATCATCACAATTGTATCTAGTATGTAGAGAGCACCTCCAGCTCTAGCTCCAATGTGCTCCGTGTGAAGTGGAAATTGTAGATAGATGAGATACTAAATCCATGTTTTCTGCATTTCCAACAGCATTTCATGCATTAAAACTTGTCAGCTAGCAAAGTTCATACTCCTTTCCCTTCCCCTCAGCTCACAGTTCGGTATGCTTGAACACTGGTGACTGAACTCATAAACATACAATAAATTTGCAGCTTGGATTTCAGAGAGTCCATATGCATAGATAGTCTCACTTCCATTAAAGCAAGAAAAAACAACAAGCAAAACAGCTTCCACAGCCAGCAGAGGTCCAGAGTTAAAGCTTTAAGAACCAAGATGCATCCATGGTGGTTCCTTCACGTTTTAGGTCCAGTGCCTTGATCCTATTATTTATCCTTCTGCATCTCCTATCAATACTGTTTCAACAACCCTTCTCAGCCTCAATCAGCCCAACTACAATGCAACAGCAAGTCAGGTATATAACCTAATGCAATTCACCAGGTATTAGCATTGTGACTTTGAAACTCCAGGAAATAGCAACTTTGCATGCACAGCTGGAAGTGGCTTTTCCTTTCCACCAAATTCCTCTTTCTCTCCTAGAACTAATGACCAGACTTTGCCTTGTTGTAGTCTTTAAAAAATAAATAGATTCCATGCTTTTGTTACACTCCAAATGAAGCCAAGAAATTTACAGTGGAGAGACATTTTTCTTTCACTTAAAATCAAATGACAATGGAGTAGTGAAAGAACCTTGTCACAGCTTTACTCATAGTAGGAGTATTTCTGCAAGACCGTGAAATCAGGAATTAACAAACTTATTATAGAAAAAAAAAGAAGAAGAGCAAAACTTCTTTGCAAAACATTTCAAAATCTAACTGAAGAAGGAAGAGCCTGATGGAAGATCTCATTGCTCAGTGAACTGCAATTGGACTTTCAGGTCATGGGTAAGTGCTCTGCCCTGTTGGCAGTGACAGAACTGGTACCACACACACATGCCAGGGAAGTGATTAAGCTTCTCTTTTAGAGAACAGGCTTTTAAAAATTAGAATCTTCAAAACACAGAAAAGAAATCCCATCCTTGGAGTCTGTACTAAGAGCTTACATCAGAGAATAACACTAGATAGATAGATAGATAGATAGATGATAGATAGGCAATATCTATCTAGTTAGACAGATGAGCAACTTGTTAATTACTGTGTGATGCAGGTACTCTTTATTGAAGTGAAGCACTTAAAAGGCCTAGCCACAAGGCAAGATTCCCTGTGTCATGCTACTAAAACACACCAGGATCTAACAAAATGCAATTATTGTCTATGTTAACAAAGACTGCAAGGTCTGAAGAATCTGCCCCCAGCCCTGTGCGTGTGCACAGACAGGAAATCCAGCCCTGGGGTCAGTCAGGCTGTGCATATGGGGAGAGGAGAGCTGAGCAGTCTGCAGCACCCTCTGGAGAGAGCCAAGCAGGCACAGACAGGAGGGAGGGATGGCAGACACACAGCAGATGGCCAGATGGCCTTGCTTGAACATGTGGGGGTAGCAGGGGCATTTGTCCCCCCTCCCCTTTTATGCAGCAATCATCCATACACAAGTTCTACAGAAGGGTTTCCTAATGACATTTCTTTTGGAATGATGATCAAAAGCATATGGCTTTGGAAGCCCTCCTGCCTGGGAAGTCAGAGAGGAATCCAGTTTGTTTGCAACATGACAGCCACTTTCCACAGGAAAATACATAGGACTGCAGTCAGGTAAGCCTGAGATTTCACTGGATCAGGAGAAGCTGTACATTCCCAGCAGTTAACAGTGATACAGATACTCATTTGCAAATCTGTCACGTAGTGAAGACAATCTATAAGATAAGCAATTAAAAACCATTGAGTCAAATTCATGCCTGTAGCAGGTCAAGCCAGTGAAGACACAAGTGAAGACACTGGTCCCGCTGGTCTGAGCAAAAATTAAGGTCATGGCCAGCACCGAGTTGAGAAGTCACAGGTACACAACATGATAGTGGCCATTGTTAGTGACTGGAAAATTCAGATTCCAAAAATCAAGAGTAGCAAAAGCACCTGGATCTCAGTCAGGTGTGTTTTCCAGCTGCTGGACCCGACCTCCATGTCAGCATTCCATTGCTGGCCATCACAGCAGACACGAGTCTCTCGTCTGGCTGTCACCCAGACCTAGCCCAGGAACTCAGAGGCCACTTGCCACAGAGAGAGTGACAAACCAGGCACAGAACACACTACACAGCACAGGTGGCCTCACTGCACCCACAGCTCAGTGACCACGAGGGCAGCTCCACGCTCACACAACCCTGGAGCACCGAGCAGCGCCAGCCTGAGCCTCTGCCCAGCACGGGCAGCGCGGCCAGGAGAGCTGCTGGGGCCACCCCAGCGGGAGAAGGTGGGACAGGGCTCGCTGGGGCTGGGGGCAGGGCGGGAAACGAGGGCTCCTGCAGCTCAGAGCCTCGAACTGTGCCAGGGCAGGTTTAGGTTAGACATCGGGAAGAATTTCTCCTCGGAAAGGGTGACGACACTGGAACGGGCTGCGCATGGAGGTGATGGAGGCACCAAGGAGACACTGCACACGGCAGGGTTAGGTCACAGGTTGGACTCAGGGATCTCAGAGGCTTTTTCCAGGCTGACTGAATCTGTGATGGAGCCTGTGAGCACCGCACGCACTCATGTGGCGACACGCGGCCCCTCACCGGGACACACGCGCATCCCCTCACCGGGACAGGCGCGCCATTCCCTCACCGGGACACGCGCGC
>NW_008682597.1:0-4797 GCF_000695815.1 Acanthisitta chloris
TTATTTATTCATTTATTTATTTATGACATTAAATAGTGTCATCCTTCATATTGGCTTCTCAGGAACACCACCACTAACTTTCCCTCACTTAGACTTTGTACTGTTGACTACTGCCCTTTAAGTCCAGCCAAATTTTCATCTACTGTGTTGCAGGTCACCCACTTGCCAGTGTGTCATGCTAAAAATCCTTTGGGGAAGCCCCATAGCTAGCTAGAAGAAATGAGGGTTGAAAGTCAAAACATTTTAGCCAATACCATTGTGAAAAATTCCTGGAGAGCTGATTATCAGAAATAATCAGAATAATAGTATCTCACCAAAAATTTGTCTAATAGTGTTGAATATTGATAGCAAGAATGAAAAACTTAGAATAAAACAATTGCCTTAAAAATGTTTATCATTAGTGCTTAACTGAATAGGAACTTTGTGTGTGTGTGTATTTCTGTCTTCCAACTGACAGAATGCTTCAAAATAACTAAAGGTCAATATACATTTAACAAGAAATTTTCTAGACTTTATCATAAGCAGTAACTTCCTTATTTGCATAATTTTTTCCTAAATGGAGGAAAATTAGTGCATCATAAAGTCAGTTTTTCTTGCTTTTGCTGTTCATCCCCTCAAATCTCAAGCAACTTGTTGCCTTTCTGCAGCTCCTGGGGTGACAGGGCATCAAACAGTTCATACTCTGAAAGTCTACCAAATTCACTTCATTTAAAACTCAGCACAGTGTTTTCCCTGTTGGCAGAAGGAGCAGTTGAATACAGTCATCAGTATATAATTTAGTTCCTTTCTACCTGTGCAAAATGAATGTTTCATAGCCACAACAGAAGCTGAGGACATTGAGGGCCCTGGTCCAAATGCAGCACAGGAGAAGGAAGTGCATCCTGGTTCTGTCCACTGTGAAATATACCTCAGACTTCCATTTCCAGCATTTGTCTCTCCTGTGCATGTGGAAATAAATAAGACTGATGATTATTTATGGAGATGTAATGCCCTCTGTTTGTGTAGCTGCAGGAATGATCAGTTTGCCAAAAGCAAAAAAAATGTACTAGATTATTTTTTACAAATTTCCATTTGCTAAGTTCTTGGTTGAGACATTTTTTTAATGTGAGTAAGATAAATGCATGAATTTCAGCAGCTACATAACCACTAGATTATTTTTTACAAATTTCCATGTGCTAAGTTCTTGGTTTAGACTTTTTTTAATGTGAGTAAGATGAATGCATGAATTTCAGCAGCTACATAACCGAGAAATTTTGAACAGAAAAGTTCTCCAATGGCTGAAGAAAAATCAACTTACTAAAGGTTTGAGGAATGGGCTGTTGGGATGCAGTGCAGAAATATTTGCAGCCTGGGTTATCCATCGATGTTTTACATCACAGCTGACATGATCTTATGGTCTTGTAAACTCTCTCACACGAATAGCTTGGCTAATCTGAAGATTTTCACTACCTTCCTAGAAAGTATGGGAGAATGAAGACTACATGTGATAGGATTTTCAGTTAGCATCAAGAAAAGCAGACTCATAAATTTTATGTTGAATAAAGCTCTGTTCTCAAGTATACTCTACGGTCTGCGAGTGATGTTCTCATCTTGTTACTGTTCATTAACCCAAGGATATGAAATCATTCTGCATATCTGGTCTCTTGTCTCTCACCAGATACCTCCCACACCCTTCCCCATTCCTGTGCAAATGGTGTAAGTTCATCTATCACTAGGTAATCAGAAGACTGTCAAGATCTACTGACTGCAAAATTTGAGAGTGTTTATAATTTCACTTGTAATACTTAAAGGTGCATTTGAGAACCTGCTGGAAAGAGAAATAGAAAGAGATGTATGTATTTTACAGAATAATTAGTTCTTGCTATGCACTAGATTTTCCATGATTTTTTTCTTAATGATGTGGACTGTTTCTTTTGTGCTGTTCACATTTGGCCTGCTTTCAAGTGAAACTTATAAATGAGGGCAATTGCTGTTAATGAAATCTGGGAAACATATACAAATACATACAGGCAGAAAAATAATCTTGATACTATTAATCTCATGAAAATTAATTTAACAGAAGCAGGCCTTTAGTCATAAAGTTTTAATGTGATTTATTTAGTTTTCAAGGCAAGTTTTGATAGCTTTAAATAATAAACATTTTGTTTAAGAAAAATCTCAAGAAAGCCTTCTGTCCATTTGAACGTATGTTAACATTCCTGTGCTTGAGACCTCTCTGAACTGTCTTATTCTGACTTTTATGCTGTTGACTTTGCCTTTTTTTGCTGGTAATGTGAGGCTTACTTGTCCAATCTAAGCTGTGTGACTGAGGCACTCATCATTATCCATTGTTTGAACAAGGTCTTGTTGTGTGCACTGGCTGATTGATTGCTTATTTTCAATAAACAAAGACTTGCACTCAAGGTCTTTGAAACATTACTTGCTCAACTAGTCAACTTATATGCACAGAAGGCCAACTCTCCCTCTTCTATATTCATTTATTTAAATAGATAAGTTTCTTTTTCTCAGAATCATTATCTTAGGAAGGAAAAGAGAGTAGTCAGGAGGAAGTATAATTTTTCTAGTCCTACTTATATTTCTGTTTAAGCTGTAGCGTTTTTCAGGGTGTGCCTTTAATCTTAAATCACAGCACAAAATATTACATGAATGAGCTCTGTTTATTCTGAAATGGGATGAAGTGAAATCTCAGTAATGCTAGAAGAAGAGGAGCACTGAAAATCATTGTTTCCCTATGAAAAGAGAGGGGACCCAGAGTTATGTTGTGAATATCTGTAAGAGGTGATGCTCAGCTCAGAGCTTCATTTGGGAAGAATATCAGCTGTGTATATATACCCTTTTCAGGTAATTTAGTTATTAGTTCTTTGCATATTTTTTTCTCCTTCACTGACACAACTGACTAACATAAGCAGTTTTAAAAAATATCCTAATACTGCTGTGTCATAATGACATTTCAGTCTGCCCTGCTGTCATTAAAAAAGTCCTATGGAATTTTTTTCCAGTCAGCCTTACCATTAGGTATCTTTAATATGTGAAAAATAATTGCTAAGTAATGGTTTCACTGTCAACTCTGATAGAAAGATACAATCTGGTGGTGCAAATCTGCTATCATTTTACTGTGAAGCCTCCTGCAGATTGCTTATATTTTGCAAAGTGCTAATGACTCCACTGTGCTGTGCAGACACAAAAAATAACACAGCTGTCCCTGTCTTCTCCTGTCTGTACCATTCTCTTCTACCTACTCCAATGCAAGAAGGAAAAATTTCATTTAAAGATGAGGTCAGCAAAATTCCTCCAAATAATGTTAATGATGTCACTGTAAAGGGGAACTTTTATAGCTAGTATATATGCAATTGTCAAGTTTTATGGCAATTCTATAATAAGAGTTGACCAAATTAAAAAAATGGTATGACAACTAATGTGAATTTTCTCTCTTTCATCTCTTTGGTCATAAGAATTGTTTTATTATTTTCATAAATGTCAAGGTCAATGCACACCTATATTGCTATGTACATAAAAATATACATGAAATTTCCCTCATACTCCTGCATTAATTTGCTAGATATTGGAAGTCTATTCTTATATTAGTTAAATCATTCATTCTTTGGAAATACACCATTATAAACATCACTTTGTAATTTTTTTTGGTTCTGCATATCATTAATATTTGGAGAAAAATATGTATCTTGGAAAGTGATTTGAAACAGTGGATCAAAGTCTTCTCCCACTTGCAATGGCAGATCATATGTAGAGGAAGTGAGGTGAGGCCAATTCAAAATGGGTATAAACATGATGGAAGAGTCAAACTCCATATTTTCCTTGTATGAAAAGAGTAACTAATACACAAGAGGATAACTTAGTAGGACCATTTAGTCATGGCCTTCTGTAACTGTGTCACTTTGTGAAACATCTAATTACACCCCAGCAGTTGTAGGTAACAGTGTGCTGGAAAACTTAGGACATTATTAGGAACAGAACCCCAACTTTGTAATTTGAAGAAGTCAAGAGCGATTTTTATGTAATCCCTTTAATTTTAAAGCCCTCTCCCCTTTTCCCCTCTCTATCCCCTACTCTATAAAACCTTAATTTGATTGGCAAAGAGGGGTTCTGACTGATCACTGTCACTCTGTATCTACTGCCTGTATGTCTGAAGATGGCAGTTCCTGCAACATCCCTGTGAGGGGCTTCATAAATTTTTAGATGGATCTCTGTCTTTCTGCATTCTTAGACCCTGTCCATTCCCAGTAGATTTTCACCTTGGTGATACTCATCATTGCCAGTAAATAGGCAATGCCATTACTGTGACTGGCACCTTAGGCTCTACCCTGTTCTCTGCAGCTCGTTTATCAATATTTGAACAATGCACACTGTCTCCCTATGACCCTCATTCTATCTTTTTTTTTCCCCCTGTCAGAAACTGCTCTTTTTGAAGAATTATTTGGATGGAATAATCACTTTTTCTCTAGGGCCAGACTCTGATAATCTGTCGTGGTTTAACCCCAGCAGCAGCCAAGAACCACACAGCTGCTCACACACTGCCCCACCAATGGGATCGGGGAGAGAATCAGAAGGGTAAAAGCTACAAAAACTCATGGGTTGAGATAAAGACAGTTTAATAGAGAAAGCAAAAGCTGCACACACAAGCAAAGCAAAACAAGGAATGAATTCACTGCTTCCCACAGACAGGAGGTGTTCAGCATCTCCAGGAGAGCAGGGCCCATCACGCGTAACGGTTCCTTGGGAAGACAAACACCATCACTCCAGATGTCCCCCCTTCCTCCTTCTTCCTCCCACCTTATA
>NW_008682597.1:5213-6135 GCF_000695815.1 Acanthisitta chloris
CCTGCACAAAACCCAAACATAGCCCCATACTAGCCACTGTGAAGAAAGTGAACTCTAGCCCAAACCAGCACATAATCTCATTTCCATTTAGTCTTTACATCCTCTGGTTTCTTATACTACACAGCATCCTGCCTTCCAGAGCTACATTAACCAATGTAAGTAACACCTTCTGCATCTGGACTACCTTTGTTCCAAAATTAGTTAAGTTTTTGCAGTAAAGTGTTTTGGGATTCTTTTTTTTTTTTGGAGGGAGTATATGAGCATCCCATCACATATATGTGTAATATGCTAAACTGTGAAAAACAAGGTTGTCAGGAGGTAGTCAGTCTTGTAGTCTTGAGTAGCCTTTAATACTTACCCTTGTGGTTGAAAGTCCTAGTGTGCAAGGTGAGTTATGGCAGTTTTGACCATAATCTTTACACAGAGATTTTAATCAATCTTCCATATATCAGCCATAAGTTACCTCAAACATAGCATTTCATTTTTTTATCTATATTCAGTATTCTGTGGGATGTTATTATAGAATCTGGCTTACAAATCTGATATAGATGTAACATTGCTTGTTAAATATCACAAGATGTAGTGCAAGTTTTTTAAATTCTGTGGACATTTCTGATCCTGCAGGACAACACTGGTATTTGAGCCCGAGGACAACTTGCAGTTAATCAGGGTTATGTACCATGTTGAAGGTGATGTTAAATGACACTGATGAACTCAGGACATACTAATTCAGCAGTAGTATGTAATTCAGTATTAATTCATACTAATTCAATAGTATAGGTCCTCTGTCCTAAGGAGAATCCACTAGGGCTAAAAATGCTTCAGATTGCTTTGTTTCTTCTTGTCACCAGGGCTTCACTGTGATCAGCTTCATCTAGCTGGTCTTTGGGTAGGAGTTATTGAGAGTGGGAGAACTCAGGTA
>NW_008682597.1:6163-12047 GCF_000695815.1 Acanthisitta chloris
GGTTGATCTAGGGAGTATAAATAAAAGTGATTAACTTTCATACAAAATTCTTCCAACTTTTATGACTTTGGCTACAAGCAGTGAAGTTAATTAAGAGAGGTATCAATGTGTGGGATTTTTGACTTTAAGGGTTAATGAGTCTGAACAGGTGTGAAAGATTAGGTGTAGCTGAGAATAGTGAGCTGGTGAAAGAAAATTGCTTGAGCCAAGGTTGAATGTAATAAACATCTTTGTAAGAAAAGAGAAGAAATCACCTTGCCCAGGAGAAAAGTTTAAAATATGGTGCGGGTTTTTTTCAGTATAATTTATTCTTTTCATAATTAGCAGTTCTTGGGTGATTATCTGAGGATGCTGTTTGTGCTAGATGATTAACTGAGTACCTGTATGTCATATGACTAGCTTGAGCATCCTTTGCTCTTTCTAGTGTCACAGAAGGTTAAGAACCAGTCTTTTTGATCTACAGTAAATGCTAATTGGCATCATATTTTACTGGAAGGGCTTGTCCCCAGTCACAACAGAAAACTAGAAACCTGCATTTTTGTAATCAGCATTTGTGGCAAGTCATAGCCTTGTCCAGGCAAACTTCTCTCTGTCCTGTAAGATGTTGGTTTTTTTGTATTTTTTTTTTTGGAGGGGGAGGGAGTTCAGAACTGAGGGACCAGCATGATTAAGAACAAAAGGGGATATGAATTCAGGTGACTAATTATTTAACATGAGAAAAAAAACCCCATACTTAAAGGAGGCTATAATTGTAACTTGAAGAGAAGAGCACTCCAAATGTAATAATGAGTGTTTTTGTGCTACACCTTTGTAGATTTGCTGGGAAAAGAGTCATGTGCTATAAAAATAATCAATATTTCTCTCGAATTGATAAGAATTTTGTTTACACTGACAAGATTTTTCAAGTGTCAATTGAATGGTCTTTGTTTGACCTTACAAAGCCCTTGATATGTGCACACACAAATAACTCTGGCAACTGGTGCCAGAGTGACCAGGCCCAGCCCAGGTGTAAGGGAGTACATAGTTTTGCAAGTAAGCACATAGAATTACAATCATATCTCTCAACCTTAATTGCCTCATAGAAAATAAACACTCCCAGTTACACTATCTCCCCTATTGCCAGGACAATACAAATCACAAAGATCTGTGATAAGACCCTGCTTTTAATGAAAAAAGATTGTATTTCTCCTGAAATCCCTTGAAGTCTTTGACTTGATTTGAGAGGGGTAACTAAATTAAATTGAGTTTGAGAAGTATGAAAATTAGAAAGTCCCCTAATACCTCTGTTAGGATCAGGGTTTGAAAAGCTTTGAGGATAAGATGAGAAAATCTTCACTCAGACAGTCAGCGTGGGCTGGAGCTGCTCAGTCTTGCTCATACTGTGAGAGATGCTGAGCAGCCACTAATGCTGTGCACTTGCAGACTGCTGAGGCTGAGCCTCCTCCAGAGCTTCACTTGAGAAAGTCAAACTTCAGCACTGTGTCATGTCTGTGTGCTCCTGCCCTCCTTAAGGAGTGTTGCACTTACTGTTTGTGAGGCTGTACACACTTCAATATTAATGTGTACTCCTTCAAAGAAGCACTTCTTGTTATCCCAGACAGGTAAAGCCTTGTGAGAAAGGTTGCCTTAATGCAGCAGTACAATGAAGAAAACTAATCCACGTCCAAGTATTGTGAAAGAACTTCTCATTCAACTACACCAAAGTGCCAACACTTACTATGGTTTTATTCTGTTCATATTGCTTCCCGTTTGCAAACATTCCAAACTGGTTAGACACCTTTTGCATCTCTATCTTCATATTGCTTCCCATTTGCAAACATTCCAGACTGGTTAGACACCTTTTGCATCTCTATGAAATACAACAAGATTACTTTAAAAATCTAAAGGCTGAAAATAAACCTATGTTTGTCGTGGTTTAACCCCAGCAGCAGCCAAGAACCAACAGCCTCTCACTCACTGCCCCACCAACGGGATGGGGGAGAGAATCAGAAGGGTAAAAGCTACAAAAACTCATGGGTTGAGATAAAGACAGTTCAATAGAGAAAGCAAAAGCTGCACACACAAGCAAAGCAAAACAAGGAATGAATTCACTGCTTCCCACAGACAGGAGGTGTTCAGCATCTCCAGGAGAGCAGGGCCCATCACGCGTAACGGTTCCTTGGGAAGACAAACACCATCACTCCAGATGTCCCCCCTTCCTCCTTCTTCCTCCCACCTTATACACTGAGCATGATGTGCTATGGTATGGAATATCCCTTGGGTCAGTTTGGGTCACCTGTCCCAGCTGTGTCTCCTCCCAATCTCCCATGCATCCCCAACTCCCTTGCCAGTGTGGCAGGATGGAAAGCAGCAAAGGCCTTGGCTCTGTGTGAGCTCTGCTCAGCAACAACAAAAACATCTCTGCATTATCAACTCTGTGTTCTGCACAAAACCCAAACATAGCCCCATACTAGCCTCTGGGAAGAAAGTTAACTCTCCTCCAGCTCAAACCAGCACAATGTTTTTTGGCGTGACTTTGCTTCTAGTGATCAGTGAGAGGAAAGCCCCCTGATCCCAGAGGGGAGGTGGCTGTGTCCTGCTGGATTCAGCTGTTTGGGCAGGCAGTGCACATGCAGCAAGATTGCATGTTGGCTGTGAGATGAGAAGACTTTTAGTGTCCCTTTTTTTGCTTGTGAGTGAGCAACCTTCAGAGGGAAACAACTTGGTCTACTGGGAAGTGTCCCTGCCCACAGCAGGGATTTGGAGCTAAATGATTGTTAAGGTTCCTTTCAACCCAAACCATTCTGTGTTTCTCTGAAGGAGAGCAGTGAAGGTGACCTTTCCTCTGGAGGGATAGGTGTGTCATGATGTGGGGAGGAGTGTTGAGGGGTGGGGAACTTCCATGCAAAAAGTCTATCCTCATTTAGCAGACAAAAGTGAAGCACAATGAAAGATTAAGAACAAAAGGAACAAAATTACCTGTTCTTTGCCTGCACACCTTCTCATAGGGAGCTACAGTTGCTGAAAGATTTTAGCAGATCCCTGGCAAGCAGGATATAACAGAAATTGCCTTTCTAAATCCACAGTTATTAATTGGTATTGTTATGGGCTTGCTGTGGCTGACAGAACATCCACCTGCTAATAATGTGTGTGATTCAAATAAGGGCATTGATGTAGAATTCTGAAGTGATAGTTAAAGTGGGGCTGAGTTTCAAACACAGAACTAGGAAGCTGCTGTGCTTGCAAAAATGAATATTGAAGTGTGCTGTCTGGTAGGTATTACCCTTGCTTTGAGAGTTATTTTTTAAAGATTAATTTCTAGTTATAATCATAGATTGACTTGCATCTTCACAATGACTGAATGCACATATCCTCGTAGAAGAATATTTAAGCCTAACTTCCAAACTCGGTACAATTTTAAAAATAAATTTGGAAAATTTTTAGAATATGGGGAAAAAAAAGAAGACCCTGCCTGCTGGAGATGTTACAGCCAGCTCCTCCTTACAAACCATATATGTATATAACTGGACAATCAAGCACCTGTTTTAAATGTGCTTTCTAGTGACTTCTCTGTGCCTTGTTGTTTGCTCCTTGGAAATTCTGTGAACCTTCTTATGGGCCAACACTGCTTTCCCTGCAGGTACCTGAGAGATGTGCAATGTTTCTTGCTGCTGTTGTTCTGTGGCTGGCAGCAGGCAGCTGACCAGAGAATCTTTATTTAGCAAACCTGAACAACTGGAGAATTTTTGTTTGCAAGACTGACACGACCTGCCTCAATTTACTGAGAGCAATAACAACGTTTCTCCCCCACTGAATAGATCTAGCCTGAAGCTCCCTGACATTAATAAATGACTAGATCAACCTCTCTCACCTCCCTATCTTCTTCCAGCCACAAGTGTGAAGTATAGAAAGTGAGGCATGAGTAATACTAGCTGTAATTTGATTTAGAATTTGGAGCAGTGCAGGGGAGAAGAGAAACTCTTCTTCTGGTAACTTTTGTTAAAACTAAGAGTTGAAATGCAGCTTAAGATTACTCATTAGCCAAATATTACTATATTGTGTTGTCTTTTCTTGAAGGAAAGCATTAGCAATCCAGCTGTTCATTTGCATTCAAAATGTTTGTCAGATAAGACTGTAATGAAATATTTAATCTGAAAACAACATTGAGTAAAACTTTTCAGTGGGAGAGTGGAAATTGGGAGTAAAATTCACTGGAAAGGCATTCTTTCCAAAAAAGGTTGGAGTCAATTTTAGTTCAGCAAATTTACTAAGAATTTGTGACAATCTTGACACAGAAATAGGATTCTACCTAGACAGTGTTAGCTGAGCTCAGACTGCCAGTGGGTTTAGGAATTCTTTGTCTTGATTGGTTTAGGACATTTCTCTCTCTTCCTCCTTAGCCACTTGGAGTTAAATATCAGTGCTGGGAAAATAGAAACTGTATTTTTGTAGAGTTTATTTATAATGACTTTAGCATTTTGCTATTCTTTTGGAAATTATCAGTTTCTTGCTAGTTTACTCGCTGATGATTCTTAATTTCCTTCTTTGTTTCTTCTGATCTTCCATGGTTAAATGCACAATCTCTCTTTCTCTGCAAGACAGAGGCATACTTAACAGCTGTGAGATATTTCTGGTTTTTCATTTAGAGGGGACTTATGAAAATGTCATGTCTATTTCCTATGCATTTTCCTCTGACAATTCTTCTGGTATTCAAGTGAATAAAAGGAAATGGGTTAGGAATAAAATTAGGTTTAAATTTGTTTTGACTAAGCATGTGAAGTGACTGACTTTGCATGTAAATGTGACAATGGACATCTCTGTAGGTCTCCTCTTGCCTTGAAATATTTGCAGTATGTATGGCATGCTTGGAGAAATCTCAGATGTCTTTGTGGATCATAAAGAAACTTCACAACAGGTGAGAAAAATGTTTCCCTATAAGAATTTGGGACCAGGACCTGAACCTATGATTTTTGGGCTTTGAACTACTTTAGAAATGGGGATGTTGCATCTTTTGTCTTGGATACCTGCATTGTTAATAAAGCCTGTATCTTTACATCTTAGAGAATCAAGGAATATCCTGACTTAGAAGGGACTCATGAGGATCATCATGTCTAAGTCCTGACTCCACACAGGGCAAATTAAAATTTAGACCATATATCAAAGAGCATTGTTCAAACACATCTTGAACACCAACAGGCTTGGGGCCATGACCACTTTGCTGGGGAGCTTGTTTCAGTGCTTAACCACCTTCTCAGTGAAGAACTTTTTCCTAATAGCCAATCTGAATATACTATCATTACAGTGAACTATATGTGGGACATCACTTTAAATCATCTAGAACAGCTGATGTGGAGTATGGAGATTCCTCTTAGCTAGAACAAGTCACAGGAGCAGAGGATGCACAGATTTTTCTCTGTGCCATTAGCTGCCTGTTGGTTTCTTGAAGGAACACAAATCTCTGAATGAACCTATTTTCTTGAGAAACTGCATCTTCTCCTGTCATTATATCAGAACACCAAAGACTGGAGGATGTAGCCAGGTACATTGGGATTATCCTTGAGCATAACATCCTTGGGTGATTAAAAAAGCTGATCCTTGGACCAAATGGTAATCTTCATCTACCTGGTGGGATGTGTGGAATCCCTGACACAATGACATGTATATGCAAATAAAAGTGCTGTTTAATTGTCCTTTCATTTTATTTGTAAGTTTAGGAGTGCAGAAGCCCTGAATTCAGCTCTTATTGGACTATTTTTTTAGCTTATATCACAAGAATGATCAAGATTGAAGGAGGACAGATGTGAAGAACTTGTACTAAAATGGATTGCTAAAATATTTCAGATCTATGAAAGAATTTAACCTTAGTCTTCTAAGAGAGACAGAGAGATATGTAGTTGTCCTCTTG
>NW_008682597.1:12058-32704 GCF_000695815.1 Acanthisitta chloris
CTTTAAGGCCTTTCAGAGATGAGTCTTGATAGCCTCAGTATTTCAGTATCCAGTAGAGATATTTTGTCTTGTTATGGTTTTAGTGTGTTCTAGGCTAGGTAATTACAAACTTATGCACAGTATTAGGCACTTCTGAAACACTTGCCTAGCCATAAAAAAGTATTGAGACATATTTGATATAAGAATACAGGTTTCAGACATCCCAGTCACTGCCTGAGATGAGTCTTGATAGCCTCAGTATTTCAGTATCCAGTAGAGATATTTTGTCTTGTTATGGTTTTAGTGTGTTCTAGGCTAGGTAATTACAAACTTATGCACAGTATTAGGCACTTCTGAAACACTTGCCTAGCCATAAAAAAGTATTGAGACATATTTGATATAAGAATACAGGTTTCAGACATCCCAGTCACTGCCTTGAACAAGATTACAAATGTTAATTCTTAATTGCTTGCATATATGTATTACAAGGATGGATTATCATCTGAGATTTTTTTATTTGTATGTGATATTCATTTACAGACTGTTGAAATTTTATGTTGAATAGACCTGATGAGGAAGAAGTCCAGCTTTAATGGTTTTCAAAATACTACTATAAATTCATCTATTTATGCTGAAGTTACTAAACTGCATATATTTTGGTTGTGTTTTTAAGCTGCAGCCAGTGTGAATGGAAACAAACTTCCTTTCTATGTTGATTTTCATAGTGTGATACTTTTGCTTCAAATAGTGCCCTCATGGTTTACAAGTATAAACATTCTCTTTCTCTAGTGAGTGAGTATGTCACATCCTGGTTATGTATGTTCAACACCAGACTTGCTAACATTTTCACTTCATATGAAGAGGCTTAATTATGAGCTAGACTATGGATCTCAAATACATCAACAAGCTAAGTAGCTGGTGACTACTGCAATCAGTTAACTGCAAGGAAATGAAACAGGACTTATTTACATTTAGAGTGATGCTTGAGTTCTTAATCACGTCAAAGCATTTAAAAATTAACTTTACTACCAGAGGTCAAAAGGCATAATGAACCCCAGGAGAGAGTTTTCTTCTCTTTCATTTTCATTGAAGCCATTTACATCAAACTACTCTCACTGCAGCCTGTTTTCCTGCTAAAACCTCAAAAGTTTCCTTATTTCGTTTTCTTAACTAACCTGTGGTTCATTTGGAATTCTTCATCATAAATTAGTATTAGAACTGTGCAAAAACTCTTGGCAACTATAGAAGTACATGCAGCCTTAAATCCTTTAAGGACAAATAGAAGCAAACTGCTTAGCATATCTGTGTTTTGTTGTAGATGCATCTATGTCTTAAAAAGGCAACAAAACATCTTTAATTATCATCTTCATGCTTTCCCACGTTTTGCACCTGCTCAAGCACATTTTCTGATTTAACACACAGACAGAGACATGCTCCAGAAAGAGGCCTACACTGTAATCAAATGAGCAGCTAACAGTCTGACCAGTAATGACACTTGGCAATTGGCAATTTAGAAGATGGAAGCAAAGATATTGAAACTAGTACAAATTCTCCAAGCTTTCCACCATAACTTTGTTTTATCTCTGCTATTATTTGCCCTGAATCCCCTAATAGGAGGAATCCTTTCTTAATAAACTCAGCCAACCCATTATATCTATATAGTTTTTTCCATTGCTACAAACATGAAGCACTAACACCTCCAAAAGTGGCCTGTTCCCTTGGGAAAAGTCTCAGTTATGAGAGGAAAAATATCTTTTCTTTGGAAGTTTCTCTTTAAGGTTTGAACTATTTTTCTGGGCTATTTACAGCTGAAGTGAAGGTGATATTTTGAGAGACAACAGTAATGAAGAGTACAGCAATCCAGCTTAACTTAATAGGGGCAAAACTTAATAGAAGAACCTTTTTTTTTTTCTTTTTATTGGTGATTTGATGAACAAATTGAATTTAAGTGTTTATATATCTATTAAGATAAGCAAAAGTGCTATCAAGGCAGTTTTTGTCTTTTTTTTTTTTTTTTTTTTTTTTATTTTTCCATGAGACACAACGTAATAATACCATGGCAGTTTTAGTAAACAGTAGACACATAGTTACAGGAGATATGGACATGTCTATTTTAGTAAAGCACACTTCTTTTAACACTTTTCCCATCGTCAGCTCTTTCAATGAAATTTTAATCATAAACCTAATAAGTTTATAAATGAATTTTCGTAACAGCTTTTGTTACCTGATTTTTTTACGAAACAATTAGCCTATACCATAAATCTCAGGTCTCTAATTATCTAGGTCTCTTATGGGACAGTGGCATCAGACTGAACTGAGGTGTTATGGGGATCAGCTCTCATGTGGGGGGCACCTAAATCCTCATGGCTGTGAGAATAACTCCTCCCTGGCTGTCTCCCTCTCCCTGCTCTGAACCCTTGACCTGTTGAGGCTGCTTGGTAAATTGGATGGAAGAGTTGATACTTTGGGAAAATAAGTGGTGTTGGCACTTGTGCAGTCTGGGGTGGTGTGGAGGTGGAAATAAATGTCAAGGAAGGGCAAAAGAAGTGTTGTGGTTTAATCCCAGCAGGCAACCAAGTATCAGGCATCCACTCCATTTCCACTTCATGCTCCCAGAGGGTTGGGGAGGAGAATGAGAAAAAAAGATAAAGCTGTGGGTTGAGATAAGAGCAGTTTAATAATTGAAATAAAGTGTAGTAATAATAACAACAACAACAATAATGAAAAGCAAGACAATGAAAATAGAGAAATAAACTCAAGAGAGACAAGTGATGCAGAATACAATTCCTTACCATCCACTGAATGATGCTCAGACTGTCCCTGAGCAGCAATCATCCCCTCCCAGCCAACTTCCCCCAGTTTATATACTGAGGATGACATTCTATGGTATGGAGTGTACCTTTGGCTGGTTCAGAACAGCTATCCTGGCCATGCTCCCTCTGGGCTTCTGGTTCACCTCCTCACTGGCAGGGCACTGGAAATTGAAAAGTCCTTGACTCAGTGTGAGTACTATGAGAAACAAGTAAACCACTGCTCTGTTATCAACAGTATTCTTATACTAAATCAGAAACCACAGAACTATACCAACTACTAGGAATAAAATTAAGTCCATCCCAGCTGGAACCAGGACAAGAAGCTAGGGTCTCTTTTTTTTTTCAGATAATCGTGTCACCTCAGTACTGCCAATCTGTGGCCTCAGCAGAGAAAAAAAATAATGGACTGGTTGCAGCTAAGAGGAAATAAATATTTTAACTTAAGCAACCTAGGCACTGGTGTTACAATTGTTAGGGAAAATGGTCTATATTTATGAAACAAGTAAGGTTCAGTCTTGCAAATCCCTTTTGAGTCACAAGGATAATAATTCTGCTAACAGAATTTCTCTGTCTTTTTACTGAGTGATACATACTCTGATTAGGAAATAGATGTTTTTTTGCTCCATGCTGTCCTGGGGACTGCTGATAGCTGTCAGCCTGGGGAAGGCTGGTATGATATCTGCTCACCTGCTGGTGAAGCTTGAGGGATTATTTCCTTTCTTAGCCTAAAGTTGCATAGCTGATGTTCTTCTTTCTCTGCAGGAAATGGACTATGACACGTGGTCAGGCTGGGGACTAGTATTGCTCCAGCTCTCTGTTATGGAAAAGAGTCAGAAAGTTTTTTATGCCTTTAAACAAAAGGGTGCTGTCATGTTCATCAGTGTACAACATTTCAAATCTATAAAATGTTTCTCATTTAACTTTCTCATGATGGACCATGCTGCCTCTTTGTTTTGATGTTCTCTTTCAAAACTAACAGCTCATTTCCTCTTTGCATATCAAATTGTCCTGAACACTTCTTTAAGCTACAAAGAGCCAGAGTTTGCAATTTAAAAAAATAAAATAATTCTGTTTACCATTTTCCTTCTTATCTGTTTTCCTATTGTATTTCTAACCTACCTCCTTTAAATTTCTTTTAATTTTTATATTTCCCTTGTTTTTAGCCCTGCTCAACTACCTCCTTTAAATTTCTTTTGATTTTTAATATTTCCCTTGTTTTTAGCCCTGCTCAATTTAGAAAAGTCTAAAAATATGCTGTTTTCTTATCCTATAGTTTTGATGCATTTTGATATAAATGGCTATGCAGAAAACCTGGCAGGTTTGAAAGACTGAGCAGAACCCAATCCTGTATTAAATAACATTATGAAAAACCCACTTTCCACTCTCCCCTTAGCAAGTACCACCCACCTCTGCTGTTAGTTCCTGGCTAAAAGCCCTGAGGAGAATTTCTCACATTTTTGGTTTTTTCACTGTTTGTTTACAAATCTAAATCTTTGTTTCCTTACTAGAAACGGTAGTTCTCTCTGGAGTTTACCTCAATTTTCCTCTATAAAGCCATATATAGTCTCATCTCGAGTTATATTTGCTGAGAGGTTCAGATCTGTCTGTCAGTTCAGTCAAACTGTTTCAAGACATTGGCTCTGTGAAAGGCTTTGATGCAAAACAGTACATTTAAAAATGGTTTTTTTCAGTATTATTTCGTAGAGATTAGATTTCCTGGCTGGTAGTTCTTAGAGCCAATTGTGCCTGAATCCCTTTTGATTTAGTTTTGAGTGACTCCTGATATAAATGTCTTCAGGACTCCTGCCAAGCAATATTGCTACTCTATCACTGTCCTTTATTTCAACCAAAACCTTTTAATGTACTTTTATTGTTTTGACTGTTTGTGACGTTGATTTTGAAGGATATGTAATAGACAATAAAACATCATACTCATTCAAAATATAAAAAACTTAGGCAGTAAATGCTTCTTAATAAACGTGTCCTTTCATTGGTATATAGATATTATTTGACACTATCTAACAATGGAGATGGTCAATGTGACCATGTTTGATGGGATATATAGTATTAAGTCTTTTGTATGTATTCACTGGTAGTTTGTTAGAAACTTTATGCAATAGGGTAACTCCATACTTTTTAATTTCCTTAACTCTGGCTTTTTAGCCTGTCTTCATTCTTTCAAAATGCAGGACAGAATTCAAGTTAGATTTCCAGCTGGAAGAATTAATATCTCCATTGACTAATACAAAAGCAGCTAAAATTACTCTTGGAGGGTCTTGCAGGTGTTTGGGATGCAAAAACACTGAAAAAATTCATAGCTAGGGAAATTTCACTCTGTCAGTCATTTCCTGTTAGCCTCTGACTTTCCTAAAAGTGATTTTATATGGAGCATGTTCAGATATTGTGCCAAAAAATTAACATCAGGTAACAAATTTCTGGGAACAAATTATCCAATGTGCTAACAGAATTGTTCAGGTCTGGGTACTCCTCAGGCACAGTCAGCAGAAACAGAGCTGAAACTCCAATTCCTGTGTGTTGTCTGCTGTTGCAGATTTAGTGTCCTGCTTTACATAGTTTGTACTGAAGAAGCTAGAAAACGTCTGCCTGGCAGCTGGCTCCTTTGGGAATCCCTGCTAAAATGAAATGCATATTTCATAAGGCCATCCCAGGGAGCAAAATTTTAAGTAAACATACATTTTAAACGAGTAAGCAATTGTCTATTGGGAAACTGTGTATGGAGTTTTATTTTTAGATATATATGCACTCCTTTTTCAGTATGGGGAATTACACACATAATCCACAAATAGAGAACATGCTAGTTAATTCTTAACATCCATCCCTCTAAGCACAGCCTTGCAAGCTAAGTTAGTAAACACTCTAGCAAGGATATTCTCTGCATAAGGCCCAGGTTCACTACAGTCAAGTCAAAGCTCTGTTGTCATAGGAGAGTGTTTTATTGATATATAAACCTTGCAATGAATCAGGTTGGGTATTCCTGGAGAGTACATTTTAACTGGAGTTAGTTGCATTGACTTGAACTTAACAGCATATTTAGAATATTTTTGAATATCGAGGTGTATTTGGCACAGTTCCTGCAGTTATAATTCAATTGCATAAATTGGTTTGTCAAAGACTGGACACAGTGAATGTTTAATCTCTCATGACTTTAAATATCTGTGGTGTACATGTCTATACCTGAGATAGTTATTTGGGCTGCCATTATTTTTAGTTGGGAGAAATAGATACTTTTGTAATGTATTCAGATGGTTTGTTTTTGGGATGAGACCTCTTAGTCCCTGGACTCTGTCATCTACATTGGCTATGTACAGACACAAGGATGGATGCTTCAGATCTAGAGGCTATCTTTATCTGAAGTCACACAAACTCTACCAATGCTGACTAGAAAGACTTTTATTCTTTGGGATAAAATCCCGAAGTTGCATCTCTAATATTAATAATTGGATAGAATTCAGTTTGGTTTTATGTGTTTACATGGGAAAATTGGACCTGAGTGATAAAAGAAGAAAATTGGATGAATTATTCAATGCTTTTCTCTTTCTTCACTTCTACAGTTCAACAGAGCTATAAATAAAGGCACTTATATATGTGAGTGTCTATATATATATATTTGGAAAAAATCTTTAGGACAAGGTGAACACAGTGATTTCTTTGTTGCTTTTTGCACTGCAATTCAAGCTTGCTGATGCGATGCCTTTTCTGAACAGATTGTATCAGCCTAAAAGAATGGATTGTTGAATACACTGAAGAACAAAATTAAAAATAAAGTAAAAAGAATGTTTTAGGACCTGGACCCTTCATCCTTTTAAATCTTCTTGCATTGTCAGGAAGCACTCAGATCATACCTGCTGCCTACGAACAAAATATCCATATTAAAATTAGCAGCACTCAAAGACAAGTTAGAGGATCATTGCGAAGATTTTAAGGTACACAGCACATCCTGTACTCATAGAATCATAGAATGACTTGGGTTAGAAGGAACCTTAAAGATCATCCACTTTCAAACTCCATGCCATGGGCAGGGACACTTTTCACTAGTCCCATCCAACCTGGTCTTGAACACTTCCAGGGATGAGTACATACAAAACTGATGAGCAGCTGACAGGGTTGGAGGGTCTAATTCTTTGTTAATAAGCCTTAGCAATTGTACCTATTCGACATACATTAGTGAGCTCTTATTAATAATGAGCAGGTGTAGCAGGTCCTTGTGCAATGTGATGAGAGACTGAAAGTGAAGTGGAGGAATTACAGAAAAAAAACACAAAGACTTCATGGTATCTTAATCATACATTTTCTTATCCTGTCCCATGTATTCTTTACATTGCTTATATCAGTATTCTAAATTACATCAATATCCAGGAAAGGATTAATCCCAAGTTTGAGAAACCACTATAAACCCAGAAGATTCAGCATAAACTAGATGCCTTTTTTTTTTTTAAATCTTTTTTTCTGTCCTGTGGCAGGAGAATTGAGTCAGTATTTAAGGCATGTGTAAGCAGACAAAATGTGAGTGTATGCAGTCTTGTTAAAACTCAGACCCTAACTCAGTGTAAGGCTGAAGAATTCAGATTTCAGATGTTTGCATGGAAGCTGTGAAGATAGAAAACTGATGGTGCAGTACTGACTGAGCACAAGCAAGAGGAAAAACCTACTTCTTAGGCAGTTCCTATTGTCCTGGTACTTGGTTTCTCTTTCATTTTACCTTTCTCCCCCTTTGCATTATGGCAGCTGCAGGTTAATGGGATACTCAGGTGGACAAGGGATGTGAGTCATAGAGTTCATTGAACTTAACTGTTTTCAGTACAAAAATTAAAGGAGATCACTATTGCTCATACACTGCAATTTGCTAGTGCAACTCTTTTTATGTTTGTGGTTGGCATATGTTTTCAAGCCCTTGTGTAATAGTGTATTACAGAGGTATGAGGGGTAGATGTAGTTAACCATTGATATATCAGTTTGGACCACTATGTGTAGTCTAAAATTTGTATTGAAGTTGGTGTATTAAATACATTTTCTGTATGCCAAGCTATTTAATTTTTTTTCTGATACAGAAAATACCTAAATTTAGCATTTTTGACAATAAAGAACCCATGTAGGTCATGAGATGTTAGATCTCCTTCCTTCCCTTGCAATGTCTTTTATTTCTGAGCAACATGGCAGTAACATGAGACCGTGAGAGCCTTTTAAAAATGTGTGCTTTAGGGAGTAAAAAACCCCACCAATTTTATGATCAATGCTCTGAGGGATTTTTTTTTGCATTGATACTGTATTACAAATAATAGACTACACTGTAATTTAACAAAGGCATGCCTGCTCACTTCCAGCTGATGGCATCAAAAATAACTTTCAGTGGCAGCATTTTGAATTGTTAATTGTACTGTTGTTCTGTGCTGAAATCTTTGACCTAAATATGTATGAGGAAATCAGTTCTGCAGTGCATTACACTAGTGCCTTGCAATATGGCCATGTAAGCAAGAGTCACCATGATTATTCACATGCTCCCAGAGACAGTGGCATTGCTTGGGAGTGGGAAGTCTGAGTCTCTCAATCCTGGAAGTTTCTCTCTTCTTGCTCATTTTCTCTCTGCAGATCAAACATTCCCTGAAGTGTGGTAGAAGGCAGGAAGAATGACACTTGCTAATTTGAATTTCAGAATGCACCTAAACCACATTCTGATCTCCAGGTAAGTGTCTGTGAGCCACTTGACTTTGACACTTGTTAAAACTTAATCACATATCTTTTTGGTGCCAAGCTACCTTATGCAGACCAAAGAGAGGAGTATGCATGCATGCACACGTGCTTGGGGGGAGGGAATACTTTGTATAGTTGATGTGAAGTGAAAACAACATAACTCTGGAAAACATGAGATCAGCTTATGAAAAAGTGACAGCTGAAAACCTTAAACTACAGATGACCTGATGCAGTTGCTCTATGTGAGTTGTCAAGAAGGAAACATCTGGGAACATGTAAATTACTAATTTAGCTCAGGCTTTATTTTCATGTATTCATTCTCTTCCTCTTCCCCCAAACTGCTTTTTAAAAATACCCTCAGGCGTGTCATGAGCTATATCAAAGTCCTTTCTTAAGCCGTAGCTGTCAAAAGTAAAGGAGAAAGAAAACAGTTAACATATTCTAAATGTTAATGGTAACTAGATATGTTACCTCTGTGAACATCTGGATAGCTCCAAAGAAGTTTGGAACATATTATCCATGCTGTGAAACTCAGTATTAACCACCTATAGGATGTATATACTGACCAGTGACTCAAAATGATGAATTTTGCTTTAGATGCTTCGTCATCATTGTTAGACTAAAGACTGCAAAATATTTTCTGTGCTTCACTTACACGTAGAAAAAAATTAATTTCAGTTAGGACTGGGCTGCTTCTTTTGGAAGTTGGGTTGCCAGCCTGAATGCTTATGGGAGGTTTGTTGCATGACTTTGCTCAAATTGTGCATATGCCAAAAGCTCTATCCTGAGATAACGATCTGTCAGTGCTGACTGACTTAGTGTCCACTGTGTTCTTCATAAAGTCTGTGGAAAGGTGTGGGCACCTCTGAAGGATGACTTGTGCAAACTGTCAAGAGGGATGGTATGAATACATCCCATTGTGATTGCTTGCAGCATAAATACATCTGCCAAACAATATTTCTCTCAGTTTTCTGGTGTGTTTTGTAATAGCAGAGTCAGCTGGCATATTTTAGGCTCATGTAAATATGACTTCATGAATGAAATGGAAAGCATTCCCAGGCTCCCTGGCAGGCACAGTTGCAGTCAGCACTATGCATATGATTGGTGCAGCAGGATATAGACCATTAAATGTTGTGCTGTCCAGGTACTGGAGACCCTGCACGACACTGCAGAACAGAGCAGAGCTGTGTGATCCCTTGAACACACTTTCCATCAAATGATTACATGTAGCAGCCCTGCTGCATCCCATGTAGTCTCTGGAACACGATGATATATGAACACTTAACAGTTTTGAACCATGTAAAAGGTTTACTAGTAGGTATAGTGACCTTGTATAGGATGTTTAAAAACAAACCAAGAAGGGTGAAAATGGGCATAGTTTTTCATCATATTCTTGGAGCAAAATGTGCTTAAGGTGTAGCAGAGAAGACTCCAGTGGGCACTGAAAGAGGCTGAGTACAGGCTGTGAAATTGTTGTCCTCGAGAATCTCTAAATTGGGAAAATACATCTGTTGTGTCTGCCATAGCACTGAGTCTGTGGTGAGGGCTGGCAGGGAGATGGTGGTACCAACAGCTGAGGTGAGAGCTGTAGTGAACTCCAGGGCCATACCTGGGAGATGGTTTGCTAAAGAGTGCAGTTTTGGCTGGGTTTTTCTAAGGCTGACACCAAGAATCCTCAGTTTCTGTATTAGTGGTCGCAGCCTTTTCTGACTTACAGCCTTGCTTTAGTAGCAGGGAGGAGTGAAGCAGTTTTTGTCAGCAGAGTGATCCAGGATTTGTGCTCACTGCCAGTTACTCAGACAGCCATCAGGAAGGGCTTTTTTACCAGAATAGTTTTCTTCAGTGATTTGCCACCTCAGAATGGAGTGTGATAGTTTTCACATGTGTTGTGGGCACTATTTATAGCTGAGCAGTGAGAAATGCACTTGCAGCAGAACTGACACAGTCATTCGATGCAATGTATGATTTCTCCCCAACCCCAGATGTAATAAGCACAAACTATGATACACATTTTATCTATAAACACAATTAATTGCAATGATTAATTTTCATGATCTCTTAGTCTGTTAATAAAGTGAAGAAGTATTTCTTATCAGGTATAGTAAGGAGTTGAGGAAGGATGTTTCTGAATCGCTGTTTTACTTGCTGTGAATATATCACTTTGCCTCTTTATGCCAAGTAAAATCCCCAGAGATTTCTCAATCTTCCTGAAAATGCTGAATAAAGATAGATTCAGGTCAGGATGTTCTGGAGATAAGAATGTGATCTGTACTGTGTGAGATTAGTGTATTTTCATAATGGTTCCTATAATGTACATTTTTAATATTTTTGAGAAGACAATTTATTATTATTTTTCAATCCATCAATGCATACATAGCATTTTTCTGTTATTCCTAAAAAGCACAGGCTTGTTCTTATGGTGCATTGAATTTCTGGTGTAAATGTTTCTTGTCCCTGGAGAAAGTCTGTGTCTGTGAAATGCAGGCTGGCAGTGAATGGTGTGGAGCTAATTGGATGGAGCTTGGTAAAGATCTAACACCTTCCCTTCGATCTTCTGGTTACGTGTCCAAATAAAAGAGAATGCAGACTCATTCCTTATCTCCATGGATCACCAACCACATCACACTGTGATTCTTGGATCAAAACAGGCCAAGAAGGTAGGAAGACAGGTTAGACCTTCTCCTTCCTCTGCCCCACCTATCTGGAGTTCCTTCTCCCCTGTGGTACATGGTGCCTGTACTTGCAGTGGGGCAGCAATGACTGTTTTGACAGGGCATTACTAGGAACAGCAAGAGGAGGAGGCTCAGCATGTTGCTTGCAGCACACCATGCAAGCACTGACTGCAGCTTTGCCCTAAAGGATCTTATTCTTGCTGATAAGTCCTTATTTGTACAGGATGTTGTAATAGTGGTTTACAAACAGGGTGATTGAGATAGTTGGTGTGATACCTGGAGCTCAAAGCTCAGTGCCTTGTGGCACTGCTGAAGATGTCTAACTGACCTGACTGTCCACCCTCCCACATCTTGCAGCACCCTCTGAGGGGCACTGAGAACCCCATGTGAGGTGTAGCTACACCCCCAGCTGTGTCTCTGGGGCATGTCCTGTAGTTGCAAGGACTCTGTCACTGCTGTTCCAGGGTCTCTCATACCATTGCCTACCTTGAACCAATGAGCCTCTCCATGGTGTCTTATCCTTACTCCATGCACAGGCACAGCCTCGATTTGCAAATTCAGACAATGTCCACACTCGGGAATCAGTGGGGAGGGCTGACACCATGGGTCCTACATCTGGCTGTGACCACAGTTTCTTCTGCTCCTTCCCAGACATTTGCTGACTCCCTGTGTCTTACACAGGGCTGCATGGCAAACTCCTGACATTTACATTGTGGGAAAATAGAAGTCTGAGTGATGGATGATTTATTGTACATCCCAGAACCTCTGGGCCAGGATTTTCTCTGTGCATACCCACAGGAGGTACAACTAGATGCACTGGGAATGACCCAAATACTTTGGTGCTCAGGCATACTGAACACTCTCTGAAGCTTTCTGTCTGAGCAATGTAGACACAATGTAGATCCCCTAAAAAATAAAAGTTCTGTTTTATTCTCAGCGGCAGAATATAAAATTCAAACCAAATCCAACTCTGGATGTCCTGAGGTTGCTTCTAGACAGCAGACTAAGCTTTCCTGAGCTGAACAGGGCACATGAAATATGGCACCAAGTCTGAGTTTTCCAGATTGAGACAGGACCTGGTCAGGAAAAAAAAATTACTTTGTGTATGTAGTGGGAAATGGGCACTTGACTAACAGGGTGTGGTATTTATTTGTGAATGCTTCAGGCTGTGCAGGCTGTGGTTCAGGAGCAAAGCTCTAGCTATGCATTTTCAATGCCAGCAGACATGTACTTCTTAAACCCATCTGCTCACCTGAGCAAAACTGCACTCACAGCTTGAAGGTCTGCTATACACCACTTGTGTATCATGGGATATATATAGGGTTTGAGTGGAATGTTATTCACAAAGGGATAAAAAAGAGACAAATCATAGGAAAAAATGTTGGAAAGGACATGGCATTCTTGGAGGATGAGGAAGACAAGCAGCATGGGCAGTCTAACAGTGTGACAGACCCAGGAACAGCTCTAAAGCTCCAACACAATTATTCCTGGACCTTGTAATCTTAGCTGCTTTGGCATGTGGGCCAGGAACTGGGAACAGGGAAATTAATGATCAGAGCAGCAGTAGGTTGTGGTTTTGTATGTCTCACCACAAGCTTTCTCTTTCCTGTCAGAAGGTATGTGTATTTGGTTTTAAAAATAACTTTAAAACCTCTCTCAAATGCTATTTGTGATGACATTGATTTTGGAGAAATCCCATTGATGAAGTAAAGAAATTTTCTGGTCTTTACTCATAGTGATACATTTTATGAGGAGTCCCTAGTAGCTCAATTTTATTAGAAAATCTGTACATACATAGATTTGTTCTAAGTACAAGAATCCATACTGGCAAGTGTGATCTTGTGAACACTTTTTCTAGTATATATTTACTATTTTGAGTAAAGGTGTGTGAATGACTTGTGACTTCTATGAGTGCACAGCAACAGGGACAGGTAAAACATTAACTCCTTTTAACAGAATCTATTCTTTGCTATTCCCCATTATTATTTCAGAGTAGAAAATGTTTTATGAAAAAGAAGAACTTTCAGATGTAGTTCTGAGTAGTGAGGGTAAGCTCAGCACATTGCCTTCTCACTGTTCTTGGACTTGGTCCTCCTCAGCTTAGAGTGCAGAATTTCTCTTGGCCTTGGTGGTACTTTTCCACTCAGATGGAGAGGTCTGTTTAACAGTTCATGTGCTCTATTAAGGCACTATAAAGAGCTGGGAATGAAAGACACCACAGGCTTAACTAAATATTCCTATTCCTCTCAGAAATATTAAGGTAAGAAGTGACAATGATTTGGAGGCTACAGCATGTCAGCAAGGATGGGGACTGCCTTTTTTCTTGATGGCCCAAGATATAATTTTTGTTATTTCAGCTCTCCAAGAAACTTAGAGGACTATCATCTAGATTGCTTCAAGGATTTGCCTCCCTGTGGTATGCTGATACATATATCAAACCTATAGGTTAGTTGATAATCATTCTTGTATGATATAAATATCAACAGTATTATGTAACTAATGACCTACTGAAAAGAGTGGGAAAGAAAGAGATAAGAACTGATATTTCTGAAATAATGGACATATCAGAGCTACAGGACACAGGAATTGATTTAATGATATTTACTTTTTCATATGAAGAAACAGAAAACTTTTGAGCATGCAGTAAACTTAGAAGGCAATGCAATATGGACTGCTCACAAAGGCATTCACCTTTTCTGGGTGTAATTAATAATTAAACGAATCTTTTTGATCAATGAAATACGTGGACAGAAAGTAGTGGTTTATTGTGAAAAATCTGTGTAAATGTGTATCTCCAGTTTCCATTCATCTGTGGTAGTCACTATCATGCTGCCTAGTTAAAGGAATTTTGACTCCTTGTTGGTGGCATTCATTTTACTTTCAGTTTTTATATTCAACTTACATTATAATGCTCTTAATAGGGATATATATTTAGAAGCACAGTCTGTGCAATAGGGAAAGGGTAGAAAGTTGTATACTGCTTGATAATAATACTTTTTGTGCAATGTTTATGAGATCCACTAATTCAAAAGTGTGCTTCAAATCAGGACCAATACAGAAAACTAGTCCTCACTGTTGCTTGGCTTACTCCTCCTTAAAATTTCTAACAAGCAGGAAGAATCTCTGTAGGTGTATTACTCATTACTCAGTTGGCCTTTCACACTGAATTATTTCTCTCACCTCTAACCTAATTCTCCCTTATTGTAATCTTTTCTATTTTTCAGAGATGATGGAAAACAATTTATTATCTGCTTTCACAAAGAATCTTTCTAAAAATCTGAGAACTATTATAAAATGTCCTCCTAGTCTTCCCCATCCCATTTTTTTTTTAATAATTCACTCTTATTTCTGGTTTTGGGACTTTCTCCAGCTGGTCAATGTATTGACATATGATAACCTGCAGTGGTCACAGGGATCCAAGTAAAGAATTACCATTTCTGAGCAGAATGGAAGGAATGTTTTATGTGTTTAACATAAAATGTACTAGTTTTCTTTGAACCAGCACGATTGCTTCTGATGCAATTTTATGATTTTATTGCTTCTTTGCAATCCATTCTAATCGCCAGATTCTTCTATACACTGTATTTGTCTAGTTAGTCATTCTCCATCTTATATTTTGCAGATAATTTTACTTGTGCATGTGAATTCTTTTAATTGCTTAACTGAATTCAGATTTCTGCTATTCACAAAGGTCATTTAAGATGTACATTCTGCACTCCGAAGGGCTTGAAATCTTTTTAGCTTAGTGTAATTTTCAAATGCAAAAACCACCTTAATCATTACATGGGCACTAATTAATATGTCATACATGTTCTTGCAGAACCTGAATAATCTTCTTCATTTGAAAATGAAACATTGATAACTATTTATAACTATTCTGTGAATGGGATTTCCCAAATAACTAACTACCTTAAATCTGCTTGTCTATGCAAATGTCCTGTGAGATGCCAAAAGCCAAAATCCAGACAGTATTTATTCTCCTCTGTCTTTAAAGCTTGTAGTCTACTGTAGAGAGAAATAAATTTGCTCTGATATGATTTATTTATTAAAAAAATAATCTTTGCTCTTGCATCCTGGTTATAGTCAAGATTCCACCAAATAGACCTTTTCATTATTTGTTCTGATATTTTTCTGGTCATTGCAGTTACGCTCTCTTCTCCTTTTTGACATTTTTAAAGTAAGTGAATGTTAGCCCTTTCTAGTCTTCTGGAATCTGTATTCCTCAAGTTGCTAAAGATAATTGCTGATGGCTATAAAATGTTTTCTAGGTTCTTAGCACTGCATTACACCAGACCTAACCATCTTGAAAACTACTACATTATCTGTGTAGATCCTCCCATTATTCTTTTAAACATTTTTTAGCCTGATTTTCTTTCTTCCATTTATTATTTCACTGGGCTTGGCTATGACATTAAAACCGATATTTTAAGCAAAGCCTAAAGCAAAAAGATCATTGAACACTTTCAAGATACAGTGATAATACTGTGAATATGATAGCCTGAGTATAAGCAAGGAAAGCTGTGGGGAAAAGGCAACCTCTTTTATCAATCCAATCTGTCAATAGCTAGATATCAGACAAGTATCTACCTCTGGAGTTGGGTTTGTGTTACCAAAGACCTATCTTTTTCTGTTTGTTTTACTACTAAATTAATCAGTGTAATGAGACATCTCACTTCACTTCCCCAAATTATGTCTTAGAGTCAACCTTTTAGCCCACCTGCTAGTAATTAAATGCATTTTGGTGTTAATTATTACCTTTTTTTTCCCTTCTTAACAAAGCACTTAAAAGTCTTTTCTCATGATGTTTTATTTCCCTTTCAAATTCTGCTACAGGCATGGTCCTGAGCCCACAGAAGCATTTCTTCTATGGGTTTGTGCCAGCCTTTAGTAGTTTGTGCTACTTCTATAGTTAATTTGATTATGCATCTTTTTACATGTCTTTCCTAGGTCTTGGATTATTGAGGCACACATGATCAGGACAGATGGGTGTCCTAGAGCATTTCTTGCATTTCCTTCAGGCAGAGGTAGCTGGCATGGTACAGATGCTTGTTACTATACCTAGTGCAGGATGATCCCTTCCACCGAAGCCAAGGGTAAGACTTCAAGAAGTGATTTCAGTTTACAAAAGTAAATGAGACACGAGGACTGATATTCTGGGATGAGAAATAAGAAGGATGCTGATGATTCCTCTTTTAATGTATTTACTTTTGGTTCCCTATAAAGTAATGCTAAAACAATAGAGAAGAATATTGCTAACTACTTGGAGTTGCCTATAAGCAATTTATCAGTTCCTTTGATTGTTTTTGGTTTTCTTTCCCTTCTTTATTAAGCATGAAGAAGGACTAAAAAAATTGGTCTCAACATATTAGTGACACTGAATACATATGTGGACTTTGACATATATCCAGATGAAACAGATTTTTGTGTGTTTATAGAATTAGGAATTTGGTAATCATGGGAAAAATTGTGTTATAGCAATGGATCATTTGAGAACTATGTGTCAAAAAATTGTCCTGTGTACAAATTAAAATATGTTTAGCTAAAAGTTCCTAAAGTGCAGAGTTACTCATGGCATCATAACCAAGTGAAGAGAATAGCATGTAGAGTAACAGAATGCTTCTGAGCAGCTGTCATGCTTCATTGCTAAAGTGGTAGTTTTTCAGCTGTGTGTTAGAGATAGAGAGCTGTATTTCAAAGATGACACTTTATTACACACTTGCTTTCCCAAGGGCAACTGGACACTTAGGTACCTTGGGCTAGTTTCAAACACTCCTTTCATTTTTATCAGGGCTAATTGTGATGGTATTCTAAATACTCATGTACACTGCTGGAGTCTCAACATTCCAAAAAGTAGTTTGTAAAAGAGATGATATGTATCTGTATACATGAATATGGAATTTTAAATGTGTATGTAACCGTGGAATCTCTAGAAATTCTCTTAAAGCTAGCAAAATATTCCACAAATAGGAATCAAAGTGCAAAGTCTGGTTAAAAGGTTGCAATTGTTTATGAATCCTTGAAGACATATTACCTGTGATCTCTGTTCATACTGTTGGTTCTCTCCTGCTACCTCTCCAAACTTGGCCATCTCTCCTTGCTTTTACAGGTGAATGGAGAAAGAAAAAGAGGATTGTATTTCCATTAGTTTATGTATCTTCCTCTGCTCTTCTTTTTCCCTTTCTCTTTCCAAATTTAACAACAAATTCTCTTCTTGTGCTCAGTCAGTGATTTCTGGGTGAAGCACTGGGAGTCGAGATTGCACGTTATGTATATAAGGAATTATATAATATATAAGCATTTAAATATTTCTTGCAACATACTAAACTAACGTATTCCTCGAGCTGAGGCTCAGGGTAGATGATGTGTAACAGCTTGGAAAATGTGACCATGCTCACTGGGCTTTACCAAGTAAAGCCTGATGAGATTGGTTCTGAAGAAGTGTCCTACTTTGCCCATAACTTAAACTTGTTCATCCTTGACTTCACACTTGATAAACAAGGAATAAAATATATATTAGAAATAAGAGCACATTTCAATCCACTGCAAAAACAGATCACTAGACAGAATAAATCATAACCCAGCCAACTATGTTTTTCTCCTTCTGCTTCCTCTCCAAGCTCAATTAAGAATCAACATGTTTTTTCTTCTCCTTAGTTCCCTTTTATCTGTTCTCCTTCTCATGTTTCCATGTCCTTTCCCCACCTACTCTTCTTTATCTGATGAGGCTAGTGCTGTAGGATAATGAGGTAATTCCTGGTAGCGTTGGAAGTCCCAGACACCTGGATGATATATTTTTTTTTCTATCCCAGACTGGGTCAGATAAGACCTGATTACCCTTGGGTATTTAAGTGGTATATGTTTGGGTTAAGTCAGTCCTTCTGGGACCCAATAAAGTTTCTATGCACTGCAAAATATGCAAATGTCCATCTTTAGATATAGTGGTTTTGGTCTGGAAAATTAGATATACATGAATGGCTAGGAAATAACCTAGATGTGTAATGAACTGAAGTGTTTTATGTTTGTCTTCATCCCATCCAACACTCTACAGATGTCTAACCCCCGGCTCTCTTTCCTGGCATGTATCCAGTTCTGATTTGGCACTGACTCACTTTCCATATGCAGTGGATACTCTCAATCTAGTGAATTTTTAAATACAACTGCTTTGCATACACTGTATAAATGAAATATGAAATATGAAATATAAATGAAACCCCCCCAACCAGCCTACCAGCTCAGTACTCCCATAAAAAATTCTGCAAAAAATACCATTCCTAAGACTAATTTTTTCAACAAAGCCTAATCTAAATTGTCTCAAACAAAGTAGTTTTCATATTATCTTATTTTATGTAGCCATTAGAATTGCATGATTATTTCTTAAAACATTGGATTAATTTAGATTCAATAAAGCAATTATAACCAGCAAGCGGATTAACAATTAAGAGACCTCCAAAAAGGCTAATTAGAGGGCCAGTAATTTAGCTGACTGTGTGATGATTCAACTCAGATTCTAATTTTTTAAGCTTTTGTGGACTCTCTTCTCCCTGGTGCTTTAGTAGCAAACTTGCATGCAAATACTTGCTTCTCTGTGACTGAAGCCTATGCTACTTTGGGCCAAAATTGATTGCTGAAGTTACATGACTGAAATGCCTCAGGTAAAAAAAAAACCAAACACTTAAAAAAATCACTAAAAGTAAAACAACCAGTAGACAGCTATTTAAAGTGTGCAGCCTGACAGTCACTAATGCTCCCAGGATAGAAGAGGTTCTGCAAATAAGGTCAATAGAAATAACACTCACTTACCCATTAAATATCAGGGGCTGCCAGGCATATTTCTGACACCATTTGGGGATGATCATAATTGAAAACCACCTGCTGCATGAGCATATGTAGTCAGATGCTTTTTCTTCCTTAGAGTAACTGCTCTTCAGCTAATATTAGAGCTCACTCAGTCATATTTCATACTATTTAAGAGCATGGATGGCCATATACTATGTAGAGTCCCTTCTCCTCTATGGTTCAGATCTCTGCTGACATAAACTGTCACTGCTCTGCTGGATTTGGTGGAGTCCTAAGGTTTGACACCAGCTGAGGTCACACACGTTTATGCAGCCAATGAATAAACATGGAGACAGCGTAAATCCATTCTCATGCTGATGAAATAAGTCGTTTAAATTTGTTTAATACATGCCAAGATACATACTGCTGCTCTCATTCCTGTAAAACACTGAGGTTTAAGTTCTGACTTAGGTCATGCTGTAATCAAGGAGGTTTTCACTTAACCTCAGGGAGCTTTGGCTCACAACCACAGTCCAACCATTGTGAAATACACAGTTTATTTCTAGCCTTTTGTAAAATGCATTCCAGAGGTATTTTCCTTTATTTAGCCTCTAAATCTGTTTGGTTTCCCATATTTTCTCTTTGAAGAAAAAAAAAAATCAAACAAGTGAAAGCAGGATTGCAAGGGGATTACATACAGTCAGTCATTTATCCATTTACTAGCTCAGCAGTACAAAACCTGACTCATGCCTCCATTTTTCAATTTTCATTGTCCTTTATCCACCCTCAGACCTTGGTATCAGCCCCAGCAAGTAACTAGTATGAAAGATCTTTGCTTGCCTTTCAAAACTGGAAGAAAAAAATTAGTGTCTTTTTTTCCTCCTGTGATTGTCCCAGTTTAGTCCCTGAGAGTCAACGAGGTTGTGCAATCTGAAATTTGACCTTTTCAAATTTGGTCTGAAGAATGAAATCACAGCAGAAAACCCTTTCTTCACATTTTTGTTCATATGCTTTGTGGTTTGCAATCCTACAGTATCTGAGAGTTCAATTAGGCAGTGTGTGATTGACAGGTTCCTGAGTTAAATAGCTGGGATAGGATCATATACTTAAAATAGCTTAAAAAGAAAAACTGTAGACAGACAATCAGTCAGACAATCTTTTGAGGCCCTTGGAAAGCCCCTATTTTCCTAAACACTTGCCCTGTAAATGATCTGGAAGTCTGTCACGTGAAGAAGTTTAATACAAAAGATTGCTTGGAGGCAGGTAACGTGCAAACATACCCCTTGATTTAATATCTAGGAGGCATTTTTTGAAGTTTTTTTTTTTTTCAGAAGCATTGTTGTTGCTCATTATGAGTGTGACATCACTTCCCCTGACCTAGTGATATGTGTACTCTCTGTGCTCTGATTTTTAACTTTTTAAGATCAAAGCCTTGTTTCTTCTGAATTCAAGCCCACCTTTCCTTTTGCTCTGTTAATTTATAATATCTAGAGGAAAAATTTACCAACAAAGCAAAGGAAAAAGAAAGGCAAAAAAATTTCCTGTCTTTCTCTTTTGCTAGACTCTACAATTTGTCAGGTTGGATAAAATTCTTCAATTTTTGTGCTGTGATACTGTGGTAGAAATCTCAGTTATGAAGCCTGTGTATGCCAGGAAAAATAGGAAAGAATGTCTTGCTTTTCTGTTCTTGAAAGAGT
>NW_008682597.1:32731-34003 GCF_000695815.1 Acanthisitta chloris
CATTTCTATTCCCACAAATTTACAAAAATTATGCTTTTAAGTTGAGAATTTCAGGAGTAAAGAATAACTTCTAAGTACTCCAACATTTCAGCTGAAGACATTCTATAGTGTCTCTGTTATCCCAAAGAGCCTGATAGATTAGGGGCTGTAAAAATGGAGCAACTGTTTTTACTTTGGCATCCCCCTACACTTTTAACAAAACTGGAAAATATGAACACTCTTCCCCTTTTTATAGCAGCTCACGAGTTGGAGTATTTGGCCAGCATGTGGAAAACCTCAGTTTAGTTCCTAACCTTTGTGAGTTTAAATCCAGGTTTCTTAGCTTTGAAGAGGGCCCTGTTACTTCTCTAGTCCAAAGAGAAGACATGCTCTATCCCTTCTTTTAAAGCTGTTCTACTTACAAAAAGCCCATCAGGACCCACTGAGCCAGAGGAGGGTTGGATGCTTCCCTTGCCAGTCAAGGTATCACTTGGAAGGAGATGCACCTGAAAGTTCACAATTATGGGTGCTTGTCTGGAGCAGAGAGGGGTGGCTTGTAATAATACCAGCAGAAAGCAATAAATTGGACCAGAGTCCTCCCAGATCCAGTGAATGCTCTGCATACTGTGTGATATTCTGCATATGATGCCATGCTCCTCAGGAAAGGTTTTGTGTTTTTTAATCCTGTTCTGGATCTCATAAACTCCCAGAGAAGAATGGGATTTAGTGGTGACATCTCCTTGCTCTGAGCATTTCCTACCTGCTAGCCCTGAGCAGATCATACTCCTCATGCTGGTTTTGTGATGATTTCATGCTCTCATGGACAAAGCAGAGGCCAGAAGATCAGAACACAGACCTATGTCTTTTTTTTTTATGTAAATGTGTGAACCCATATATTAAACATTGCCAACAATTTTGATATGCCCTCTGAAAAAAGCATGTGCAACAGCAAGAATATTTAAACAGAAGAGCATGAAGTATAGCAATAAATATGAAACAGACCTTTATGTGTAGATATACTAAAAAGATTAAGACCTTTTATTTCAGAGAAGAGACATTCAATTCAAGGCAGTATGGATGTGAGAAAGGGCTAGAACAGGGCTCATGAACAGAGAAGGGGATGTGGAATCATCTTATACCATTTTTTTTGCAATACAAGAGCAAGTGAAAGGCCTGAAATGATAACATAGTAAGAAGCAGGCAAAACAATACATGGAACTTTTTAACACAAAGTGTTATGGAGACCAAAAATATGAGTGGATTTTATATTTTTATGCATATATATGTGAGATA
>NW_008682598.1:0-202 GCF_000695815.1 Acanthisitta chloris
TTCAACTTGCCAGATATTAGCTGTGAACACCATACAGCTAATAAAAACAGGTCAAGAAAATTCCTTAAACACCTGGATGGCAACTTCATGATGCAGGTACTAAAGAGCCGACTAGGAGTGATGTCCTCCTGGATTTGTTGCTTGTTAACAGAAAGAGTCTCATGAATGAAGCAGCAACCAGCAGCTGGCTTGGCCATGGCGG
>NW_008682599.1:0-2515 GCF_000695815.1 Acanthisitta chloris
TTGAATTGAGTCAACGGAGAGGAACAGCCGAGGGTTCAGAGGGCGGGTAGAGGTCAAGAAGTGTCGTTATGAGCAGATTTCTTAAGCCTCCTGCTTCTCCCCGGAACACCTGGACATCTCTATCCATGCAGCCCTTCCCTGGGAACAGGGATGCACCATTCCCACTGGTAGTCAGCACTGGGGTTCTCTTCTGCCGTCCCCTTTTTGCATTTTGTTCTCTCAAAGGATGGGCAGCTCCTACTGTGACACACAAGGTTGTAAAGTGCCACTGCCTTGGACCTGACATGCAAGTTTCAGCCCTGATCAAACCTGGGAGTGTTATTACAGTAGCACAACTTACTTCATGGACCCATCTGTCCATAACCGTAGGGAAACAACAGCTGAAAAGCTACTTGGTACCCCAGAATCCACCACTGGAAAACACTCTGATGGTGCAGTACTTGCAATGCTTTAATTTCTCCCCTCCAACATCAGTTGAAGTCTTGGGTGTGGGAGGAGGTCCCAGAAATCATTGATCATTCAGTTTCCATCACCCAGATATTCATCAGCCAGAACCTCAAGAACTGCTCCTTGTGATTAGGTTTATTGTTTTGAGAGATTTTTTTGACACATGATAAATGCAGAGGTAACATTTTAGCAAAAAAAAAATCCAGTGAAGTTCTAAATCACCTTCCACTTTGGCTTCTAGACAGCAGGTTCAGACTCTGCAGTCGTTTTTCTTTTAGGGAGCCCACAGAGAAAAGCCAGTTATTTCAAAAGAAAGGAATGCATTAATGTCTGCACTCTGGAGTTATTCATTAATATTTTTCTTGCACTGCTTCCATAGTCCTAAACACCCTATGCTTCATAAAAGAGAGAAGAAAAGAAAAACCAAAGAGAGTCATTAAGCTTTTCAGTCCTAAAGCATCAGACTTCAAGACTAGGACACATTTCCATTGATTACTGTGGAAAAAAAGATGGAGCTGGGCCAGGAGCACCCAACACCACTGCAACATTAACAGCCTTCTGCAAACTGACAGTCCCGTGGGAATCCACGGAGCCTTTGTGTGTCATGCAGGGATGTGCAGCCTCCAGCTGTCCCTGCTGCATCCCAACAGCGAGCCCAGGACACACCTTTGGGGTGGAATCCAGCCAGAGAGGCCAAGGCCTCTCCACCCCTGAGTCATGCCCCTTCTGTCTGCATGACTTCCACTGCAAACTGCACATCAGCTGCTTCCTGGGCCGCCCGAGCTAATGACAACCCAGTTGGCATTCAGTCACTGTCCTTCTACAGAGCTTCATTCTGCTCCAAAGGATGGCAAATATTCAAATCATCCAAACAGACTCCAGCTCCTCTGCAGGGCAGGCAAGGCTTGCAGAGTTCTCAAAAATGACCAGTGGTATCTCTGTTCTTGATGCTTTCAGTGGTCAGGAGGGAAAAAACAGCACATGCTTTTATCTTCTTCAAACATGAGCCCCACATCTCTCAAAGGAGGGATTCCAGCTCCTCTTCTTCCCTGGAAGCAGGCAGTTCTCTTACAGGCAGAACAAGAAAGAAGTTGGGACTAAACCTGCCCTTGTTGAATAGTACAAACCCCTGGTACCACTGGCAAGGCTGTGTTAGTTCTACCACATCCTGGAAGGCAGGACAGGAAATGAAATCTCCTGTCCCATGGTACAGCTATTGCAAGCACAGGGTCTAATGGGCTGTTACCACAAACACAGCAGGAAAGAGAAAAGAAAGTGAGTAATGATAACTTTATGGAAGTTAATTAATTTTTGCGTAATTTTTCCCCTTGTTGTTGTGGCAAGCACTCATCCTCCCCAAAGCACCAACAGATTAAATCCAGCCATCAGATCAAAACTGCAGGAGCTTGGCAGAAATAGTTTGCTGACACCTTCCTGTGCTTTTACTATAATGCTATGAGTACCTGAGAATGTTTCAAATTTCTCTGGTCAAAGACAGCTCCTGCAGAGACGTATCTCAAAGCACAAAACTGCCTTGGGGAATGCAGGACATTGCTTAGCACAGACCTGAGAGCAGACTGCAGGCAAGAAAGGGTACACACATCTGACGTGTGCTATTACAGGGGTGCATTTAGTCCTTTGTGGTTATTAAGAAGTCAGACTACACTAGTCAATCAATGAGGAGGCTGAGAGAAAAGTCATCTTTAGCAGCAATGTACAAGCATCCATATCCTTAATGTATAGGATTTGTATTGCAAATCCAGAGCATCCTATTCTCATTCAGATTGGGAAGATTAATATTATGGTGATTCGACATAGGTGGACTCACTGGCTTTTTACTTACATGCTGATATATTTCTTGAGGCTTATTTAAAACTGATACACAAATGCTCCTGGTGGATTTCAGCAGCATTTTCCAAAGAGGAGGAATGAAGCAGCTGCAGATCACCAAACCAAGTGTCCTGGATTCCAGGGGATCCTAGAGAAGGTGGCACTGCAAGACCACTGAAGTACAGAACCACGTAGTGATGGTCCCTGTCTGAAGGAAGAATAGCAGATTGTGGCAGGG
>NW_008682599.1:2644-11280 GCF_000695815.1 Acanthisitta chloris
TGCTATCCCTGTTCTTTGCCCTCTGCAAAGCCCCAAAGTCTCTTCAGTTCTTGTCCCTCCCTTGGCACTGAAGCTCTGTGATGCTCTCCTTGTATACTTATCTGTGCGTTTCCCTTTCTTCTCCTGCTGTCTTTGGGAGAATTGGGTTGACACATCCCAGCTCTGATCGGAGAACCACTGAAGAACCTCCCTCATTGCTTAGGAAACTGGGGGGCTTTATTTTTCAAATGGAGCAGAGCTGCTGTGGAGCTCTGACCTTTTTCGGTCGCTGCTGCTGCTCAGCCAAAACTTCATTGCTGTAGGGCAGTGCCCTTGGGCTTTGCCATGGATACTTGCCTGATGCTTATTGCAACAACAGCAGATGAAACATCCCCCTTAGAAGCTCCACAGTTAGCTGGAGAGCTAGGGACTTTCTGTGGGAACTGTTTGGTTTGTTAGTTTTACTAATGCTCAGTCTGGATGCTGGCCACCAGCTAGGCTGTGAACAGCAGCATCGCTGGGAGATCTGGAGGGAAGCTGCAGTCAGTGGCATTTGGTTTAGGTTATAGCAGGAAATTCTGCATCTGGGCTTTTGCTTCTGTAGGAATCTCCCAACAGGATTATTTCTTCTTCTGAAATATTTCAGAACTGGGGATGCTGGGTGAACTCCTTTTCCATTTTCTGGCTGCACTGCTTACACATGAGAAGATCATCAGCTCTAGTGGGCACAGAATGATCTGGTTTAATGTGCAAGTAACCTGCAGTAAAAGGACATCATAAAATGCCACGTGGATATGGACATTGGTAACTGGGACTGAGAGAACAACAAATGGGACACCTGACTTGACTCTGCTGGATTACAAGCACGTTTTAGAGAGTATGGCAAAAGGAAAAGTCATTAAAAGTCTTGTCCTACTTCTCCAAACCTTCCTGCCCTCCCTGTCCCTTTGCCAAAAGTTGTGTCTCTGCCATGACAAAGCACAAACTGAATCATGGTAACAGCTATGAGATTCCTGAAAAATAAAACAGAGGCTCAGGGAAGAAATTGCAGAGCTCATAACTGCTTAGAGGATCTTGCCACATGAAGGCAGAGCTGCACAGCAAGCTTTGGATAGAAATCTAGATTAAAATAAAGGCATAATGTGGCCAATGAAACCAAGAGGCTGTGCCATTGCATTGCTCATACACCTGCAACTGCCAACAGGGAGAATGTCCACACTTAGGAATGTTGTGCTTTGTTCTTTGCCACCATCACCATTTCCTATGAGCTTCTGAGAGACAGTTCAGCTGCAGCACAAGAGCTCAGCCCTTTTCCTTCCACATACTCTTGTCCTGATCATGCATGTCAGAGGGGAAGAATGAACCACCAGTTTGGGACCAGGAAGGACTTGGTCAGCAAGGAAAGGTTCTTCAGTAGACCAGTGATGAACACCTGCTGCGGCCACCTTGAGTGGTCAAACCTACATTTACTGGTGCTGGTTACTCTGTTCTTGGGGAATTTCTCCTCCATGATCTACAACGTGCTGTTTACCCAGGTATAACTCCTGGGAACTGTGTGTGTTCAGACTCTACCCAGCCTTGGCAAAGTGTGCTGGGGAGATGGAATGACACTGCACTGGGGACACAGCCGATCTGGCCAGGCCTGCCAGCTGGGGATTGTCACAGTCTGACAGCAGGGAGCTGGGCTGGCTTTCTCAGCAATGAAAATACTGCCCTTGATTAGGATGGTGGCTTGTTTTCTGGCATTGTTGGCATCAGTACCGAATAGTTTTGTCATCCTCAGTATTGTAATGTCTTGGCCTAGAGCAGTGGTAACCCTTGGTTTCCTGCAACCTTGGGGACCATCAGTCTTTGGCCTATTAGTGAATAAACTACTAAAAAGTGCTGTGATGTTCATATGCAACTAAACTGTGCAACGAATCCAGGAAACCCTTCACTATCTGATTTCAGTTTTTTCTTTGCTTTGTAGAAGGCAGGAAAGGGAAGATAAAGGTAGAAACAGAAAAGGAACAGCACAAAGCAAAACGACTCATGTTGGTTTCTGGACCAGAAGTTTTTGTCCAGATTTTCTACCAAACTCCTCTATTGACAGTAAGCAATGGTGAACAGGAGATGTAAGATAAAGGCAGATCCAGCAAACATTTTGCTGCTAGGGCAGTTTTAGGTGATGTCAGAAAAACATGAAACACATAGGTCAAAATACTGACCACTTCTTCAAGATTGCCTTTGGTGATGCTATGGAGGAAGAGACTCTTCAGGAACAGGCTCAGGTATCCCCAGAATTGAAAGACAGAGCATGAGGAGAAGGGGGAGAAAGATAAAAAGATAAACCCACAAGAGTATCCCCAGAATTGAAAGGCAGAGCATGAGGAGAAGGGAGAGAAAGATAAAAAGATAAACCCACAAGTTATCACCTGCTAATAAACATAACCTCCAACAGAGATACTGTTCCTTTCCCAAATTCCTGCAAAGAAATTGTCCTTAATGGAAATATTTTCCCATCTCTTTTAGGCTGGGATTTAATTATCAAAAGGGTTTTTCTCCCTTAAAAAGGTTTTTTTAGGAAAAAAACATTCCATTTGAGTCAAACCACGAACTTTATATCTCAAAATAGTTCAACAAATATTTTCGCTATTTCAAATTTTTTTTCTGCTTTGGGAAAATATTAATTGTAACTTCATAACTATTTAAATTTTTTGTTGTGCGTTGGGAAAATATTAATTGTAACTTCATACATTTGTTAGCATTTTGGAAACTGTAAAGTTATACTTTATAAAATGAGCAAGAAATCATTTCGTGTTCCTTAAAAAAGGGAGCAGAAAATTTCAGGCATTTTGAAACAGCATTAATAATTTTTGCATTTTTTCCAAATCTTTGTGGAGATGTTATGCTAAAACTAAGTGGTATTTTCTGATGTAAAATAAAGAAAAAATGCCTGGAGGCTTCTGACAGTCTCTGCCAGAGCCACATCCCATGATCTTTTCATGGTCACATGATGCTGGGAGCACAAATGGAGAAGGAACTGTCCACCCACTCGGACCAGGGAATAGAGCACAGAACATTCAACGAGATGTCTCAGCTCTGGGACATGCAACACAGTTGTATGGGCATAACAGACACTCTTAACAGTGAAAGGTAAGTGACACCAGAGTTGGAACATGTTGATAGCACTGGGTCAGACCTCAGCTGGACCCTTTCTATCTAACTTCCCATAGGTGAGCACACCCAGGTCTCCCCCAGGCACCACCTCCTTCACCTGGTGGTGTCCTCTTCTCCAGGTTGCTGTGTTTTAGACCTTATTAATGTAGATTCTTCTGTCACATGGCATCCAATGAGATAAATTATCCATCTACTCTGATATCACTCTCCCAGTTGTAACACTTTTAGAAGGTACTTCATGCCCACAATGAACTTGGCCAAGAGCAGAATACCATACACACACACAAATTGGCATGGTATGCAATTAACCTTTAAAGGTTTCGTTAGAAACTCTTGGAGCCTTCTAGTTACCATGTCTACTCTAATCAAACACAAGGCAGCACAGATTCGTTGCAGTGGCTCTGAGCAGGAAATGAACACAATGGAAATGTCAAGACAACAAACCAACATATCAGCACTGGATACAGGAGGTATATCCATGGAGCCTGGAAAGGTATTTAAAGAGATAAACACAGTTACCTGGCCTGAAATCTGGGCAGAATGAGTCCAGCTCAAAAAGTCCAAAATGGGCCTTCTAAAAAAAAAAAAAAAAATAAAAAAAATAAAGTCAGCTACAACAGTGCCACAGAAGCAGCACAATCACAGACTGCAAGGGTCAGAGCTCACTGGGCAATGCCATCCAGTTCCCAACAGTCCAATCAGCTGGAGAATCACAGTCTGATGAGGAAAAGCCATCAACAGCTCAACAGGCAGTTGCCAGCAACACTCTGTCCCCAACATTGCAACAGGACAGTGACATCAGTTGAACATGACAAGTGAAGCAAAGGCAGTCACATGGAGCAGTTACTAACTGCATCATGCTTTTAGTCAGTGAGTAAGCAGATAGAGTATAAGGCAATATAGAGGGTATGTACTACCCTCAAAAGGAGGGTATGTATTGCACCCTCAGAAGGACACAAAGCTTGGCAGATCTTTTGATCTGTATTTGTAAAGTCAAGTCAAGCTCAGAACTGTATGAATCAGTACTAAACCAGGAGATTCATTCTGCTTCTTGGAGTATGGTTTTCCTTTTGCCAGTCCTGCCTCAAAGGACATTTTCCTCAGCCTACAAGAAATAAAACCAACTCTTCTGTTTCCTTACCAGAAGGGCAGCTTTGACAGCACTGTCCAGGATAAGGAGGCCCATTAAGAGCAAAGTAGTAGCAAGTAGGTTACTACTGGGGAACGTTCCCCTGGGCCAAGCTATGTTCAGAATAGCTTGGAGAGTTCAATCATCTTCTCTCTCATCTGCCTACTGTTGTTGGCAGGACCACCAAAGAAAGGTGCTTAGATGATGAACTGGATGACCTTAGCCATTGTGAAAGACACAGGTCAGCATTGCAGAATGACTCCAACTGCATCACGCAGCCTATGGCTGAACAAAAGCTCCACGGGAGAAGGGTTCAATGAAAAAGGTTTTGCTAAGCTGTTCTCTTTTCATAGACATTTCCCATCTTTCTGTGGTTTTGTGAAAAGCTGTTTCAGTCCAGTGAATGTGTTTTCTGAAACGCTACATGCTCATGTTTGACATCTGACAACATTCAACAGATGTGAGAGTTGTTCTTTACAATTATATAGATACTGTTCCATAAATTAAACATTCATGCTTAAACAAGCAACTACTGTCTGCAGCCCTGCTGCTACAGCCTGAGAATGGACATCACACAGAAAAGGGAGAGCTCCAAGGAAAAGAGTCAGGTATCTGCAGAAAGCAATTACCTGTCAGTAAGTGATACCCAAGTCCATATAAATCCCGCTCTGCCACAGCAGGAGCATGGCAGACAGCTGTCCTTCCAAAGAAAAAAAGGTTGTAAAGATTGTGTTCGAACTCTAGTTGTAGTCATTTGAGAATGGTTTGAGCTACTGCATTATCTCTGCACTTTTCTGAGCACTATAGTCTTGGCCTGTTCTAAACAAAACTGATCTTCCTTTGTTGTAGATTAGAAGTTAGTTGCATTTCAGGTTAGCAGAGGAAGGTGATTGAACCACTTAGCAGTGGGTCAGAAAAGGACATTTGAGCTTACACCTTTCTGGGGGATGGCACAACAGTGAGTATCTTGGGAGAGTTGGAGGAAAATCATGTGAGTTTTGCTTTGCAGTGTTCTGAGGAACTGAACATTGTCACTCTCCTTCCCTGGTGCAGCAAACCAATGATCTGCATTTAAGAAACATTAATGACAGAAAGTTTTCTGTATCAAACTACAAAGCATTTTTTAATACACCATCAGGAAGGGGAGACTTCACCCTGAGCATTTGATATGCAGTTTCCAGCATTTTTTTCTATTGCTGCACTCATTGTTGGTCCTCAGCACATCCACAGCTCACACAGATAAAGCACTTGTTGCCTGCAAACGATCCACTGGGCAGTAAAGGGTAAACTTTCCTTATGCACAGGTAAGAGCATTACCTTAATCTTTTATCTAGACCTGCTTTTCAGTGGCACTTGATACAGGAGCTATACGAAACACTTCCTTGAATACATAAAGCCAGAGCTAGAGTTACACATGGCTGAAGATCTATGCCACTAGTAAGACAAAAGCTCCTATATTACCTGGCACATGCCTGCTAAATTATTGAAGTGCCTCTTCAAACCCAATATATTCGCTGGATAATTAGTCAACAGAAGAAAACGTCTCTCTTTACAAAGCTAATGTTGACAGGCACTGTATCTTTTATGCACTGGAACAAAAAGCATTTGCAGAACTGATGCAACACAAACATTTGGAATTGCTCTGTCAATGTGCAAGTGTTCCCGAGGCACATGGTTCTCTTTGTGATGCTGCCTCAGGCTCATGTTACCTTACAACCAGGTCCTCAACAGTGTGAATTCCTTTTACTGGAACACAGCACCATCCACATTTCAGGGCAGGTAAATGTACAAACACACAGAGGTTTGCTTTGCATCTGAGGAAGGAGTGAGAACAAACTAGGACAGGTACCAGCCTGACCCTCACCTCGTGCTGTGCTCACCTCTGCATCAAGCAGACAGGTCACTGCACCCTCAATTCACAACACTCACAGCTGATGTCCCAGTGTCTGTATTCTTATGGGCTTGTTCCCTGCTGCAGATTCTTGGGAACACAGAACTCCATGTGTACACAGAACACACTGCACAATGGGAGTCCTAGCATCTGTCTGCTGAAAGCAGCACAGCAGCCAGCTGATGCTGCTCCGTTTATTCTGACCTGGCAAGGCAGGAACAGCAGCAGTTTCCACATGGGAAATGGTTGTCCTGCTGCTGAGAGCTCTGACCTGCCTCTCCACAGACCTAAGCTCACCTGGAAACACAAATAGATGACTTGCAGCTGTTTGGACATGAGCTGCAGGATGAAATACACAGTTCTATCAGCTCCAGCTCACAGCCCAAGGTGTGCAAAGATAACATTCTGTCAATGCATATATTAATGGGGGTTTTTTTCTTTTAAATGACACCTGTCACCCAACACTATGGGGACAGATTCTCTTAGACATCTTTGGCAGAATGAAGAAGGCACTAAATTGTAGGTGCAATTAGTTTTCTTTTCTTACCAGGATGTTCTGATGAGCAGATTCTGTTCAATCCAGGCTGGATGAGGCCTTGAGCAACCTGATCTAGTGAGTAGGTGTCCCTGCCCAGGGCAGGGAGGGTTAGGACTAGATGATCTGTAAGGTCCATTCCAACCCTTAAATTCTATGATTCTATGAAAATTGCATCTCATAGTTTGCTCCAAAAAGGTCATGGTTCATGCTTATGGACAGGTATCAGCTACACCTCTGTAAAACTCAGAATTATTTTCACCTTTTTATGGACAGGTACCAACTACACCCCTGTAAAACTCAGAATTATTTTCACCTTCTTCTGTTCTCTGAGTATTTTGGGGTACCTTGGTATTACAAATAACTGTACCTTGTACTACAACATACATGTGGTGGCACTGCCAGCTCCACAGAGAACTCCAGCAGAGCCACAGACTCTGCAGCCTGTGCTGCATGGAGAGCTTTCCTCAGGAGCCACCAGCACTGCCATCGCCTGGCACAGCCACAGAGTTACAGCAACAGCTTTGAACTGGAGCATTTCGTGCACACTGCAGCTGCTGGGGCAGAGTATGTCATCAGGGAATGGTTTCTGTCCTGAATTTGTTCCATTCGTTATTGCATGCTGCAGCACACCATGAAGTCTCACCTGGCTGGTAAAGCTAAGCAACACAATGTTTGGCACAATGAATCTCCATCCAAAACTTACTTCAATTTACCCAAATGACACTTGGCCAATCTGCAGACTCAAAAAACCTAAAAGCATTTCATTTTGCCCTGGTTCATCTCTACAAACAGCAACAGCAGAGAAAGCCAATGAGAAACAAGTGGTTTCTGTCATTCCAAAGGACAGACAGGGTAAACCTTGTGATAGTGGTTTGACACAATTCCTCATCATGGGCAATTGCCCCAATAGCACTTCACAGTCAAACTGAACCACGCCTAAGCAATGGATCTGTTGAAATGTCCCACATGCACCAAACCCCATCTGCCACACCTTTCTGCAGAACAACTCAGCCTGACCTGTTTCCTGGCCTAGCAGCTAGGCTGGACTGCTCACCCACTCAGCTATTGCATTTCCTCTGTCAGATGGTAAGTGAAGACCCTGCCTGACTCCCTGCATTGTGCAAACATGCCTTGTTTCATTTGAGAAAGGCTTTAGCAGACAAACCTTGTTGATTGCTTAGTCTTCCAAAATACACTTCTTTGACTCAAAGTGCAAGACCACTGAGACATGAGAGTAGCAGGAGGAAGCTTATCTGAAAATGTAGCACATTCCCATTTTGAGGGGCTTAACTGAGTTGTTCTTTATGCCCAAGGTTATTTTCCTGCCATAAAGCACAAACATTGACAGCAAACTTTCAAGAAACTAAAGACAATGAGTTATTTTTTAATGTAGCATCTCCATGTTTAGCTTTGGGTACACACATTAGACTCTTCCCTCCTTCACTAGCTTTCTGGACAGGGAACTGCCTTGGAATAGCAAGTTAATACAACTGCAGAAAAGCACTAACACTTAGGAGTGTGTGAATAAGCTCTCACTTATGTTTGATGCTTGAAGAGATACAGCTGTGTGTACTTTGCAGCAGAACCTCACAATAATTCCAGGGAGGAGTAAATTGTCAATGTGTTCTCTTAACTTGGGTAATGGAAAACAAATCAGTTCAAAGCTTGACTCTCTCTCCTCCCAATTGAATGTATCTAATGTACACAGAAACCTAATGGAAAATATGCAATTCTAAAATTAGTCTGAACAAGTAGCAAGTGATGACTAAATAGTTCTGAAGCCTATCTGACAAAGAAATTGAGTGCAGCAGGAGAATAAGTACTCAACATATTAACACAGAAGCCCAGTACAAAACAAGACTTAACCAGTGGTGGCTTCAGTGTTCACTTAAGCAGATGCAATTCCATGGGAACCTGGAGAAATCAGTACTCAGTACCTG
>NW_008682599.1:11300-15402 GCF_000695815.1 Acanthisitta chloris
CATTCACGTTGTTAAGCATATAAAAACCAGCTATTTTTTAAAACAAGGAACAAAGACATTCCATTCTTCCCTGTTTACACCAGTGGGAGTTCTGCACACATCCACTTAACATTGAACCTGCTTGTTGACACTTATTTCTCTGGGAAGCCTGGGAAAATGTGCTAATAATCAAAGATTGCTGTGCAACAATCAGAACCTCAGGAAAAAAAAATCTATAAGACCAACAAAAATGTTTGAGCAATTGACCAGCTGTTGATGCAAGTGCTGGGAACTCTTCCCCACCTTAAAGAAAACAAACAGTCCAGGAATGTGAAAGCTAAACCCATGTAAAACATAGAGGTAGCAGGAATAAAAAAAAAAAAAATAAAGAGTATCTTGAGAGAGAAAACCCAGAAAAGAGCATCCCTAAGTAACAGCAGAGTATGTGCCATGGACTTCCCTCTAGACCAAACACAACAAGAACTGATGGACACTGTAGAGGGAAGAGTCTGGAGTGACAGGACAGTAGGTTGGAGAGAGTTTGAAGAGTGTGATTCATTTGTGCTGAAGACAAGTTGTCAGGTGTTTGGCTATTGAAAGAGCAAAGAACTTGCTTCCTTCTCACAAAACAAAAGGCCTTTCACACCAGTCCTCCCAACTCCTTGATGCAAAACCACAGGAATCATCTGTAGTGAAACAGCAGTTGGAAAATGCATTCAATTCCCAGCTGAAGCACCTGGAGGAAAAGCCCTGTCAGAAAACATCTCTGAATTACAGGGAGAGGATGAGAAGCTGCTTTTAGCAGTGAAGCACAGCACCTTGCCCACGGTATGGCAACAGAACTTTAGGATATAGAAAAGCATTTAGTAAAAACTTTATTTGAAATGTAGCATGAATCCATAACCATAAGCATTAAACCATTCAGTTTTACAGGGAATTTGTACAGTATGACATGTATTTCTACACATGCTCCCCCTCCCTCTTTCTTTATTCAGTCCTTATCAAACAAACAAGAGTTAGACAGGAATAATAAGCATTCACTTCTAAAAAGAAAAACTTTGGCATGTATACAACTGGCTAGGTAAAAGTAAACAGTGGTAGATTCAAGTCAAAAAGAGACCCACTCGTTTTGTTTCACAGCATTTTTGATCAGGATGAAGCTCCCAGCACTACCTTCTGGTCAATACAGAAATGAGGACTTTTTGCAGTCCCTAACACTCTGTTACAGCACATGACCATGTTTAGAGAGAAGTAAAAGAACCAACTTTTAGCTCTAAAAGGTGTCAGTTTCAAAGCAGTTTAGGCCATAAGAGTTTTACACACATTGGTTTGGTCATGAATGAAACCAAACCAAACCTTCCAGGGTTTGCTCATGTTCCTAACTGTGTTACTGAGCTATTTACCACTTGGCACCTCTGGCAACTTCTCCTTTGAACTAGAACGAGTGTCGTTGGCTCACAGGTTGTGAGCATTGCTGGAGTGCTAGAAAAACTGAAGCTTGCACTGTGCCCATCTTGTCTTGGGTTTCTGTCACTGCTGTTGGCCCCTTACATACCTTTCTATTCATCTAAAAAAAGGGGGAAAACAACTTGCAAGACATTTCTCCCTGGCCCCCAGCAGACAATACTTCCATTTTAAAAAGCAGAAAGCAATGAAAGAACCCCTGAATTGTTAACAAGAAATAACAAACCCCCTTTGAGAAGAACTACTGGTGATTCTTCCAGTACTTACAAAAAATACAGTATTTATACAACTTCTCCTGAACTATTAGAATTACCATATCTTAATGCAGTACAAACAAAATAAATCCATAGATACAAATGGCTGCACTTCAAAGCAGGAATTATCTACCCCAGATGTTGGTTTTGCTGCAGTTTCCTTATTGCTGTGGAACAGAGAGTGGTTAAGTCATGTCAGTATGAGCCTCTCTTTCTTATACACATCAGAGCATCTAATCTGAAAGATGTTCTCCAGCAAATCAGAACACACTTAATGTAATTTTTACACTTCCTGCTAAATGTTTGTGATCCAAAGTCGACTGAACTGTGGTGCAAGAGGGCACAAATGGCAGAAGAGCAGAGGCAGGAACAGCAGGTAGAGTATCACAAGTCAGACTCACTACTTCTTATTTCTGGGCTTTAGCTCTTCTGCTGCATTTCGCAGGAAAATGTAGTTTTTCTTCTGTGGATTGTAAAATTCATGACCCTAAAAAGAAAAATAATCTGCACTTACTCTCTTCAATATCAAAAATAACCACCCATCTCTAAGTCCAACTTTAAAGATGCAGCGTAAGAGCTCAGTATTGTTTAGGTCATTTAATTTCATTCTAGGCAGAGAAGAAACTAAACCTTTCATGGCCATTCAGGTTCACTTTATATTTTCTGTCATTCAAATGCCATAAAGACACTTCTTTTCTGAGGGCAGCCCAAGTTCTACAGGAACTGCAAAACTATCTGTTCCCCAACTGCAGATGCAAATCTGTCCTTTTGCATATTGACATTATTTGCATACACATCATCAGCTCAATACCTAAGTATCCAAATCAGGAGGAGTAAACACTAATAAAGCTAATGAAGTCCAACGCTCAAGCTGGAAATTACCAACGCTATTGCCAGAAATGGTTCTGGGAAGGAAGTTTAGGACATGGCATCTACTGGTTTTACTACTTAATATTGGTTCAGAGACACCCCAAGTCTCTCTCTCCCACTGCAGACTACCCAAGGATTAGAACTCAAGAATTCATCTGCCCTAGCAGCAGTGAGTTATCTAACCTTGGGCTAAGACTAGATATAATTCAGCAAATTAAACTTTTGCTCTTTGTGGCAATCGAGTTAATCTGTGTGATTTCTGCATTCATTTCAGTCAAAACCACAAGGAACATTATCCTCAAAGGATCATGAAAATCAGTTACATTTCAACCCTGTTACCCTCCTCAAAGCATTAACAAGTATTTATTTTCCACAGACTACGATTTGTTGTGATTCTGTTGCATCTCTGTTAAGTTTGGAAGAGAAATACATAAATCAGCAGCACCGAGAAGCATCACTGAGGGGTAGTGGAAATTTAGCACACTGAGGAAGTGTTTGTAACCACAGTCACAGCTTTTTTTTTTTAAGGTTCATCTGCACAAGCAGCAGAGCTGTGCATTTCAGAGAGAGCTGAGGGAACCTGTTAGGGTGCCACGCTGCCCCACGACACTGCCCACGGCACAACACGTGTGTGAGCAACCACACCAACCTCTGAATCATGGGATTTACATTCTGCTCAGCCACATTTGCAAAACAGAATCATTTAACCATCTAGTCCAACTGCAGCTAAAACCCCCAGAATGCACAGAGCAGTGTTAAACTTCATCAGGTGTCCAAAACAATGTTTTCTGAGCAACTAGAAAGGCTCAGCTACTGTTGATAAAGGACAGTGAAAGCCTCACATGAAAAGGAGTCTAAGTTGTCAACTGCAAGTATGAACACAAGTCTAAACCTTTCTTACCTTCGACCAATCATAGCTGGAAGCATATGCAAAGATGTTGCCATTATGGTTGAAACAACAAGCAGTTATTGGCTGGTCAAGTTGTTCTGAGGTTTTTAGCTTCGTTCGTGCATCTTTATCCCAAAAGCTGAATCTACCATCTGATCCTACTGTTGCAAGAGTACCATGGACCGGGTGAAATGCTATCCCATTTACCTGCAGAACCATAAAAAACATCATGTAAAACACCACACATAGCAACAGGTGATGGGAACACTCACAACAGATGGGCTGAATCCCAAGAGAGCAACACAGGAAAGGAAATCTTCCACTAGATAGAGTTCTTATTTTTTAAGATGTTTTCAGATACGTCATCAGGGGGAAAAACAACGGAACAAAAACCACCAAAGCAATGAGGAATGCATCATCTTTGTACTGTACCTAAAAATTCACAGCATAATGCCATTACATACTTAAGTGTTGTTTCAATATCAGCAAAACTAACAAGTGCCAACTTCACCAAGATCATAGAATCAACCAGGTTGGAAAAGACCTCCAAGATCATCCAGTCCAACCCTACCGTGGTCACCAGACCATGGCACTAAGTGCCACATCCAGTCTCAGCTTGAAAACCTCCAGGGATGGTGACTCCACC
>NW_008682599.1:15540-20534 GCF_000695815.1 Acanthisitta chloris
CCTGTCAGGGAGTTGGAGAGGGTGCTAAGGTCTCCCCTGAGCCTCCTCTTCTCCAGGCTGAACACCCCCAGCTCCCTCAGCCTCTCCTCATAAGATGATTTAATGAAAGGCTGATCTGGTGGTTGTTTCATGGGAAGTACAAAAACTTGTCTTTCTTCTCAAAGTATGACTATGACAGGTCTTTAAACATGTCTGAGATAACTTTAGACAAGATAAAAGGTCGAGAAGAGCTAACAATTCAGAGCCAATTTTACATCCTGAGTGTAAACCGCTCTGTGTACATGATAGAGTGGAAGTGTTCAATACTCACAGCATAGATGTCCTGAGGTGCTGATGTGTTTGTGCCATTGGAGCGATGACATTTAAAAGTGAAATTATCTTTTGCACTGGAGGGGAATAAAATAAGTAGATTTTAAAAAACAAAAAGGTCTTTTTGCTTTCATCATTGTGAACTGAGAAATAAAGAAAAGTTGTATGCACTGGTACTTACGGATTTGGGGGGTTGATATAATGAATAGCTACTCTTCCCTCAATACTTCCAAGGGCAAATCCAGTAGGTTTGTTCACTTTGTCTTTAAAAATAGCAACACAGCGATGCTACATTTGAGAAAGACACAAAGGACTTTAGACAGAGATTTCTTTTCCACAGGGGCATAAAATATCACAGACATCAACACAAGGTAAAGTAAAAGCCACAAACAAGGTCAAGAGATAAATTCTGTTGAGAATTTGGGCCAGAGTATTTAAATTTCTAAATCCTTATGAAGATCAGCAGTAGATCAATGGCAAATCAGGTCACGTGCCAACAGATCAAAGCAGGTCATGTGCCACACTAAGGTAACTTGGTTTTGAAACACTGCTCATTTTCACCAGAAAATGTCAAATCCAGAACATCAATTATCTGTGTAAGTGCACCCACAGCAAATATGATCACTTACTTGGTGTTTAAGAGGAGATTCTATTCTTCTAAACTCAGAAGGATGGTTCTCTAGCTGATAAACTATCAACCCCCTTTCTGCAGTGGCCACAGCAGCCATAGGATGAACCTGGATAAGGTTGGAAAAAAGGTTGGAAGAGACACTTGTGTTAATATAGCATGGCAGGACTTTGCAGAAATGCACGAGGAATTGGAGAGAAATGGGAAGAAGAGAAAGAACAAAGTTCATTTGTAGACATATCTTCAAACAAAACAGATCAATTTTTCTCTGCCACTGAGGAATAAAACATATCAAAAATCTTCTCATTATTAGGTGACTCTGCCAATGTGAACTGCCACAGAGATACACAAACTTGTCCAGAACTAAGGGGAGGTGAGTCCTAGTGCTGGTTTGGTTTTGTGATGTTAGAAGGACACTAAGTGTGTTTTGTATGATGAAAACCCTTATTTTCCAGAGCCTGATCAGATTATGTTCTCCTACTAAATGTGACTGGATTATGTTCTTCTACTAAAATCACAGAGATCAAATACTAACAGTACTCAGAGCTGCCCCACAGAAGCCCCAGATACAGCCAGTTTATTCCTGCTCCCAGTTATCCAGCAGTTCACTGCATGTCATAGCTTACCACATCTGCACAGTAACATCTTTCAGGGAGCTGCAGGGTCATCATAGGTGTTGGTGAACGAGTATCCCAGAACTGATGGAAACAGACAAATTAACAGACTTACACTTGGAGCTGAGTATATGTTTAAATGCAGTAAAGAGAATACAGTTAGTCCCAAATTGTTTCACTCTTGCCCATAGCCTGATTAGTACAACTCTGTGAAGTGAGGCTAATCCATTAGTTATTAGCACTTAAAACAGCTTCACTTCACATAAAAACCTTCACACACACATTACTAGCTACTTGTTCAGGTCAAAATCATACCTTCAGGGTTTTATCCCAGCTGCCTGTCATCACACAGCTGTAATTTGGTGCTTTAATCCAATGGATAGTCTTCACAGGAGCATCATGCTGCAGGAAAAAGGACAAACACACATACAGTTAGTAAGGCAAGAGCGCACATTTCTTGCTTATGCTTATTTACACTTTTTATCCTTTCAAGAAAAATGATTCCTGATCTCAGTCACAGCATTTAGGATAAAGGTTGGTCAGGACCTTATTGTCCTTAGTGCTGTAAAACCTTCCAGTAAATAAAAAAGTTCCTGACACAATGAACTGCAACCAAGGAAGAGGATCACAGGAGAAACACAAATTAGGAACAGCAGGACACTGTATTTAATGATGAAGGACATTATCCATCATGCTAAAAACCAGCAGTGTGTAATAAACAACACAGTATATTAAACAAATAAAACTCCCTAGTTTCTTGCAACAGCTACAGAAAAAAGGCCAACGTTAATTACACCAATGAGGTGTTAAGATCAAGGCTGAGAATCTGAATTTTTTCATCTCAAATAAGACACAATCATTAGAACTAACTCTCTTCTTAAATTACATAACTGGTAACTCATCTTAGTCACCATAACTACATATTCTACAGACATTAACTTCCAAATTGAGAATGCAAATGACAATCCCTGTTCGTGCTGCAGCAGAGATCTGGTATTTGTGAAAGTGAATCCAATGATTTCTTCTTTCTTCCCCTCATTTAATGCAGCAGAGTGACTTAGTGAGGTCCCTGCAGCAATGGGAAGAGCTCTCAAGTAAAACAGGAAACATGCACAGGTTACTCAAATCACTCTGATCACCTATCACTGTCTCAAAAATATAAAAATGCCAAGAAATTTAGCTTTTAATAAAAATAGAGAAGGGAAAACCCACCTAATAGTGTGAGGCTTACTTACTTGTGCAATCTGGATTGCCTGGTTACTGTTGAGATCCCACATTTTGGCAGTTTTATCACAGGAAGCAGTAAATACTTTACTCCCATCCTACAAAACAAGGCCAAGAGATTAACTGGGTCTATCATGAAGTGTCTATTAGAAAATTGTCGAGTCTCATTGTCTTCCAGTAACATCAATGTAGCATGTACAGGGATTGTAAGGCAAAGAAGAAACATAAAAATGGGAATTTATTCATGACTGTGTGCCATAAAAGAGCAAACTGTGCTATTACTTAGCCTTAAATATACTCTTAACCTTTAAACTCACTTTTAACATAATTACAGCAAAATAAACCTAAGCAATAACCATGGGCTGCACCTACACGTGGCACTCATCTGCTTGGAAACCACAGGCCAATTTATTTAGAGTTTTGGTAAAAGTTGTGTACTTATTTTTGAAGAGGGACATACATCACTCCAGCAGCCATCCAGCACAGGCCCTGTGTGCATCTGCTGAGCCTTTGGAATGGTCTGTCCATTATCCTGAACTTCCCAGCAGCGAACCTGGAACAGGAGAAGTGTCTACAGATGTAACATATTCACATGAACTTAAAAGACCTGTCTGGAATATCCCCAGACTTAGCTTATCCAATGAAAAGTACAACAATTCAGAAGCAGTGAAACCTTATTTTATCTGATTATGTTCCTTTTAGCTGTACAGCCACAGCTTCAACTCCACCTCACCATGCTCTCCTGCAGAGCCCTTAACCCTCAGCTAGGCAGAGCCTGCTCACTGCACAGTCAGAAAAACATGCCCACATTCATCTTATCTCCCTGTTTTTGCCAGCTGGGATCTCACCCTTCAACCCAAACAAGCTTCAATAACATCACATGATAACTTTATCAGTATTTTTATCTTTCTGAGACGACACTGTCACACTGGACGATTTACCAGCTATGTTAAACTTACTGCCTCAGTCCCAGACAGGAACATTGCAGTTCTTCAACAGCTTAGGCTTTCAAGTGCCCTGGCACAAGTTTTTAGGATCCCATTTTGCTGTTTAGGCAGCAATCCTCCCATTTTATTCATCTGCATGTCTGACTATGGGTACTCACATCATTGGCCCATGATCCTGCAATGAGGAAATTGCCTGGCAGTGTTGGTGGACTAAATGCTAAACAAGATATGCTGTCATCAGGTGGAGATGTTACTTCAATATCCTACAAAGCACAGGAGACAGAATAAAATTTGTAATTGTGAGCTGAGACTTTGTTACTTCAATAAAGCAAATCAGTAGGTGCTGCTGTGACACACCAACACACAGAGCAGCACAGTGGTGCCAGGGGGCTGAGGCACATACCTTCATGGGGTTGTGGTTATCTGCTGTTGTGCTGCCAAACATGCTGGTACCCCCAGCACCAAACCCCGACGTCGAGCCAAACAGACTCATCCTTGCCCTGCAAACGAGGAAAAAACCTAGTGAGCTCTGCAAGGCCCTGAAGCATGTCTAAAGTGTCTCAGTGCAGCCACTATGCCAGCACAGCCCTCACCCTGCTGGGAGGCACCCAGGGATATACAGAGAGGGATGGGATGGGATGGGATGGGATGGGAAGTAAAAAAGGGAGGAAGGAAGAGGTGGAAGAAAGGAAGAGGTGGAAGAAAGGAAGAGGTGGAAGAAAGGAAGAGGTGGAAGAAAGGAAGAGGTGGAAGAAAGGAAGAGGTGGAAGAAAGGAAGAGGTGGAAGAAAGGAAGAGGTGGAAGAAAGGAAGAGGTGGAAGAAAGGAAGAGGTGGAAGAAAGGAAGAGGTGGAAGAAAGGAAGAGGTGGAAGAAAGGAAGAGGTGGAAGAAAGGAAGAGGTGGAAGAAAGGAAGAGGTGGAAGAAAGGAAGAGGTGGAAGAAAGGAAGAGGTGGAAGAAAGGAAGAGGTGGAAGAAAGGAAGAAAGAAAAGTAACGGGAGGAAAAGAAGAGGTGGAAGGAAAAGAAGAAGTGGAAGGAAAGGAAGAGGTGGAAGGAAAGGGATGAAGGAAGGGGAAGAAGGGTTGGAAGAGACCCTTCTCACCGCACCTAACCCCTAACACCTCCCCACTACCCCCCCTGCCAGGGATCCTCTCGGGCCGTTCCCTGGCAGGAGCTAACCCCTGCACGGCCCGTCCGGTTCTCTGGGCCACCCTCCGCGGGGCACCGACCCTCGGGCCGGGCACGACCGAGAGCTCCCGGCGCGCCCCGCAC
>NW_008682600.1:0-534 GCF_000695815.1 Acanthisitta chloris
TGCCTCCCAGTGCCTCCCAGTAACTCACTGGTATCCAACTGGGAACAATCTCCCGTCTCTCTCCGACAGTTCCGTCAGAGAACCCAAACTGTCGATCCGGATCGAACCTGGGGGAACAGACCAAACTGGGACCAGTAAAACCAAACTGGGAACGCCAAAACCAAACTGGGATCCCCAAAAACCAAACTGGGAACACCTAAACCAAACTGGGAACACCCAAACCAAACTGGGACCAGTAAAACCAAACTGGGAACACTGAAACCAAACTGGGAACACCTAAACCAAATTGGGACCAGTAAAACCAAACTGGGAACACCCAAACCAAACTGGGACCAGTAAAACCAAACTGGGAACACTGAAACCAAACTGGGAACACCTAAACCAAATTGGGACTCCCCAAACCCAACGGGTACCACCCAAAACCCAACTGGGACCCCCCAAAACCCAACTGGGACCACCTGAAACCCAACTGGGACCCACCAAAATCAAACTGGGATCCACCCAAAGCAAACTGGGACCACCCAAATCTTAACT
>NW_008682601.1:0-4148 GCF_000695815.1 Acanthisitta chloris
CAGGGGTGCGCTGCGCCCCAGCTCCTGCCAACCTGCCTCCACACTGCAAGGCCTGGCTGAATCCCGGGTCTGCCGGCGGGGCAGGGAAGTTCGGCCCTCAAGTTGGAATTGCCGAGATTTATATGGTAATAAAATGATACGCAGAGAAAAACAAAAGCGGAGAAAGAGAAAGAAGGAAGAGAGGTTAAAACGCAGCAAGGAGTAGGCAGTGAACGCAAGGGCAGATTCGGTGTGGAAGTGCAGGGATCCCAGAGGAAGGGCGATGTGCTGGACAGAGCTCACTGAGCTTTGGAGGTTTTGCAGAGCCACACGACAGTGAAGCTGGGAAGGCAAAAGCTGACAGTAAGGCGCACTCAAAATATATTGTCCCTGCAGAGCTCTCCTTGTTAAACACACACCGCAAGGCTCAGCCGCAGTTGTGACTCCAAGGTACATAACCATTCCTCCATCACTGAGGATGCAGGGTGAGATAAAGGGTCATAACTGCTGGCATTACTGACCACCCCAAACCTCCTCTAAAATACTCTTGGTTCTGAATACTTAAAATAATGTGAAAACATACTTCAGGACATGAGCCCTCAAGGCATGAGTGATTAAATGCAGTTTAACTGTCAGTTCTCTGCATTTAGGTATTAGAAAATGACCCAGTTCTTGCTTCCAGGAGAAAGTTTGGGGCAATCGCTGTTCTACTTCATCCCTACAGACCGCAACCATCCTGATTTTCATGAGACAGGAGCATTCATCATGACATGTTCCTGGACAGTAGGAAGAGAACACAATCTCTCTTTCAAGGCAAAATTTCAGCTCCCTCTGATCTGAGCATGGTCTTTACTAATCCATGTTTCCAGACATATCCATTGGCAGCAGTTCGAATGCTGGTAGAGTTCTGCTTTCTTCTGCTGGGTAGTGTCCACAGGCAAGATCTGATGAGCTCACAAGATTTGAAGACCAACATCTTGAACAAAAACTGAGCTTAGTCCAACACAGTGCCCCCACGATCAAATCTGACATCTTTTAGACCAGAGGAGGAAGAGTCCTTGATGTTACTGCAACACTTGGCTCTCTTAAAGGAACTCTGTGGCTACCACAAACTGTATGTAATCAAGATAAGTTTCTCCAGCCCTCAACATCACATACAAACCAAGCTGATGGAGATTAAATACTCACAGGACAATTTTGCAGCAGCAGCAACAAGACTTTCATGTTGTTTTCTAATCTCTGAAAGATATTTTGCCTGAGCAGCACAGACCTTACTTTTGAGATCTCATGTTGAAGCCTTGAGCAACCTGATCTAGTGAGGAGATGTCCCTGCCCATGGCAGGGTGGGTTGCAACTAGATGATCTGTAAGGTCCATTCCAATCCCTAAATTCTGATTCTGTAATTCTATGACAGCCAATATTTTCATTGTCCTTAGGCTGCTCATACATGAATGACAGCAACCAGTAAGTGGTGTGGGACTGTTCCCATTTTTAAAAAGTCTGTTTCTGCATTGAATTCCTCATGCCATAATATAAAGCATCACTCAAGAAGACAGCTGTGTGTGCATGCCAGCAGAGGAGCTTTTTTGCTGGTCTCTGTAACTAGGACAAATCATAGGATGATAGCAAAATTCATATTGGAAGAGATTTCAGGACATCAACTAGTCCAACCTCCTACTCAGAGCATGGTCAGCTAAGGAAGAGCCCAAAAAGCAACACAGTTTGGCCATACTTATTCACACTGAATTTCTGCTTACATCTAAGTTTCCTCCAAGGCACATCTTCTGTTTCTGATTTATATGCTTGTGAACGAAAGAATGTTGGCAAGGGAACAGAGAAGAGCTCAGAGGGAGTCCCAAGGCACAGCCATTCACTTAGCTAAAAGCCCCCAAGGACCTGGTCCACCAGCTTCCCACTGGAAGGTGATGCTCCATTGGAGAATATCACCGAGATGACCATGTCCAGAGATGGGACCAGACACAGGACCTGGCTAACTCGAGAACATTGGTGGCCTTGAGGCTGAGAGCAGAAGTGGCTCTATTACTTGCTCTTCCTCCTTTCCGAACTGATTCAGCTGTTGGCATGAACTGCCTTGGATATGAGAAGAGGCATGAAACAGAATCAGTGAGACAGGCATATCCGGAGACAGCAATGACTCAGGATTTTAAATGGCTCGTATTGAAGAATGTTCCAAGATTTAGAGATATAAGTAGTGCCAACAGTAGTCACAGGCAATGGAATCCATGCTTCTCTTGAGACCTGTTCATCCATGAGCAACAGCCATACAGACTTCCCCAGGAGCAACATATCTCACCCTGCCTTGAGATGCCTTCACCTAAGACTGTGAGATGCCTCCTGTGCTCAGACATCTCCTCTGACACTGCCAGCAGCTTCAAACAGTCTTGAGCATAAGGTCCTTTATTGGAAAAGCTTTTCTAGGAATCCAAAAATGAAATTAAATCCCTCACCTTATAGTCACAGTACACACCAAGGTCTTACAAAGGTGAGGGAAGAGACCATAATTGGGGTAATACAGAAAAGAAAGCACAAGGTGTATCCACATGAACAGTGAGTTGCTAAGAGGTACAGCACCTAAAGAGGTACACCTCCTAGATTAGGAGGTGTGTGGACATTTGCTTTGCAACCCTGTCTGCTCCTACAGATGTGCTGATGGATACCATATCAGCTCATGCAAATCCCTGGCAGAGCAGGCACCTGTGCACCACACCAGTGCCTGCTTCCAGCTGTCAAACCATTAATCAAAATGTCCACCAGTCAAAATCCTTAGAGAGGCTGCACCAGAGAGATCCCAAAGCTCTTCATGCCCCTCATGGTTTGCCTGCCACAAACCAGTTTGGCTGGCTGGCTCACACCACTAGCTAGCCCTGCAGAGACATCAAGGGAGGCCCTGATAATGATGGAGGCAGTGGAAATCCTCCTTCATCCCAGGCAGTGCCAAAAACAACTGACCCATAAGAGAAGCAAGTGCTCCTACCATCTGGATAGTGCATGATGACAGAATTAATGCATAAGGGCTACCCAGCAGTAGCACAGGATGGGTTTGAACAACAGGGGATGCTGTCTGGAGGGGGGAATAATCTTTGGCCAGGGAAGCAGGAGGCATTGGCTAGCTTAAGAAGCCCAGCTTGAGACGACCTTTTCTTTGGGGGCTAGGGGTAGTGTTATCAATATCTGACATTATCTAGCTGTAATTGTTGACCTCTGCCGTGTTCAGAAGTAAAGGTAAGCCTCCATTAAGAGCATCAGTCTCTGTGGATACATCCATCAATTTAAGAGACATAAAAACATCTTGTGAAACCTGTAAGCAATTATCTTTTAATGCATTACTCCCTCATAAGGCTTTTTATTTCTTTCTCAAACTATATAACCTCGCCCTTCCTGCCTTTACCTACTGGAACACCTGCCTGAACTCTGGCACACTCCAGGGGCTCATGGCTTTGAGGCAAAACTCTTCTTATGGTGATCAAGGTTAAAATATGGCTGTCACCATATTACTGAAGAGTAGTCTCTCAAAATGGAAGTACAGCAGCTTGGGAATATCTTGCTAACAATTAGCTAAGCCTTTCCCTCCCATCACTCTGCTCAACTAGCCAGAATAAAAGAATGCTTGAGTTTAGGTCCATGCTGAAATGTCCTTGAACTGAATGAAATTGCAGACTTAAGCCCTACACTAGCAAAGCAGGAAGCTCCATTCTGAAGGTGCAGGCTGGAGAGAGAGCCTAGGGATGTGCAGCATATCTCCAGTACGCACACCTCTTTGGAGGCAAGTCCATGCCATACCTATTCTTCCCACCCAACACCTACACTGAGCATCCAATGGAGCTGCAGTTATGTTGCAATGACAGGGATAGAGGACTGAGCCAGGGAACAGCTGACCTGCCCCAGTGCTGAAAGGCAGAAGGGCAGTGTGCCAAGGGGGACGTGCCCTGATAACACACTGCTGCACAGGGGCACTGAATGCTACAGACCTGCTCCAAGGCTGAAGGCTCATCAGCACAGGGAGGACACTGTAGTTAGAAAAGTCCTGACTGCATGTGTGCAGACACCCACCCTGGCATGGAGCAGCTGCTGTGTGGAGAAAACAGGACCTAATGCTGAGCATAGCGGAGTCCTTTGTACCAGTCCTGCATATGAGGTGGCCCCTGCAA
>NW_008682601.1:4249-15807 GCF_000695815.1 Acanthisitta chloris
GCCTGCAGAGGGGTCCAACCCTTTAGCTGAAAACTGCTGGTCCTACTCACCACCAAGGAGCACCAAGGTGACACCCCCTCTCCCAAAGAGCTGGGAGAAGGGGGCTCTTTTCTCTTATCATCCCTTCCACTCTCAAAGCACCCATGGCCTTATCAACAGCTTTACAGACCAAACTCCTGCCTCACTTCCTCGGTGTTACCCTCTTCTCACTCTCCATCCCCACCTGGCCAGCTGCCCCTTCTCCCCACCCGCCCTCTCCTTGCAAGCGTAGCAGCGTCAGAGCTGGCTGCTGCTCGTGCTTTATTAGCCCATCTCCATGGCAACTCGCCTACAGCTTCACTCGGAGAGACCCCCATCTCCTCTCGGCCATAAATCAGCCACCTGCCTGCGCCCTTGGTCAGACACAGGGTCACGGCTCTCCCTGGCTGCTGCTGGGAGTGTCACTGCCGCTGTCGCAGCCTCCCTGACAGGGCTGTCCTGTGCAGGCAGAGCTGCTATTTGCCCACTGTGGCACCACATTTCCACCCCTCAAGTCAAATCTAATAGTCATCCAAAGAAACTGTCAAAAAGATGGTGGTTTCCCAGTTTGTAGGCAAACTGGAGCCAACCATACAAACCACCGCTGGTGCTCTGCCACCTTTGGGCAGGGAACAGAGTCCTGGGGCAACCCGCAGCAAATAGCACTGGGCTGAGGCAGAAAGGCAGTATATCTCCTTCCCCCATGGGAAGGCAGCCCTCTCCCCTCCACGTCCGTGGTGAAGCTCTCAAAGCCTGCCCGGAGGGAACAAAGAGACACCTAAAATGCTGTGCTCTCACTGGCATCCAGAAACAGCACAAGAACAACCTTTACCCTAGCACAGTTCAAAGCAGGTGACTAGAATTTGCTGATCACCAAAAGAACAGACCTTCCCACACAATTTTTCCTCGGGGCACTGGGAAGGGCTGCAGGACATGCCTCTTTCACCGTCTTAAACACACAGCAAAACCTGTTCTTGCTGCTGAAACCCTCCCCCTCTAAACCTTAGAAAATGGAGAGAGCTTTTCCTTTGCATCCCACATGTTATGCAGTTTGCCATTTCATCCATAAATTTCAAGCATCTGATAATGTTGGGGCTAAATCCTGGCAAGACAAATACAAAGGTGGCTCCTGCCACCAGAAGTTTAGTCGACAGAAGCCTGGCAAACTAAGTGAGAAAGAATCATCTTCAGAGGCTGCTGGGGCACTGCAGAGCTGTGTTGGTGGGGAGAGGAAGGCAATGGGCTGAGGCAGAGCCATCCAGTGGCTCATCTGAGGTCACACACACAATTCACAACCAAACAGATAGGTCAAATGTTCGCTAGTGGAAAAGATGATAATTTTCCCTCACCTTTCCACATTCCATGAGGGGTACTGATCTACACATATAATCCCAGGAGATGCTTACAGTGTTTCTATACAAGACCACAGGCAGCTTTAGATAAGGGCTCCAGTATATCTGGGGTTTTACCTATAGCTTAGACATGCCCAAGGAAATCCAGCAGTGAGCACTGGCATAGCTATGTATTTTCAGTTCACATAGGTGCTCAACGTGCATACCTACACAACTCGCAGACCTAAAAAACCCTTCTTACAAGACACTGCAGAGCTTGGGGTTTGTGTCTCAGCAGATCCTGGTAAAGCAAGGAGCAGGAGCCTTGTTTCTATAACAGAACATGTCCGTCCAAATCTCCAAAAGCCAGGTCCAAATACATGGAGAAGTACCAGAGCTCTTTTAGCAGGGATAGGTGTCTCGAATTTCAAAAGCTATATGCTGGCAGTGGAACAAATTCATAAAAGCTAATGGGCCTGAAAGAGACTCTATTTGTCCTGCAGTCCCTTGGCAAGAGCAAAAATAAACCAGAAGAAAAAGACCTGTGCACATACTCTTTCTTTTCTCTTCTGCAGTTAACATAGCAGCATCAGTTCAAAAATCCCCCTGTGGAGTCATGAGGTTTTTGATGCCTCAGCATTTCTATTTCTAACATTGCACATGCTTGTCAAGGCCAAATATGCTTAAACAATTTAGATACCTAACATTCACCTAAATCAAATGCTTAGGAAGACTGGCTTTAAGAGACCTGCCTGTTTGTTTTTCCAATCCAAGCCCTTCTGAGTTTGTCTCTGCACCCACAAAGCTGTGAACTCATTTTTTATTCAGAAGGAAGTGAAGAGTGGCATGGAGCCAAAACCTGGAACTTGAGACAGGGCCAAACATGAGGAGATTCACACTAAAAATTGCAGGAGTTGACAAACTGAAGCGTTTGGAAAACGCCCTATGTTCATATTACATACAATATGTTATACCAGGTCTTCCTTCCCCTCTCCAAATACCTTCCTTAGCTTGCTTTGTCAACTCAGAGGAGACCCTGGTCTCATCATAGCTTGATAAATTGAGCTCACTTTACAGCTGCACACTAAAAAGCAGCTGGCACAAAGGCATTGCTGAGCTTCAGGTGCAAAGGCCATTAGGAGAATACATCCCAAAGGAAGAGGGAACTCTGGTGCACTCAGGGACCTACCACACATGGACACTGAGAGTACTTCCACCAAAACAGCACTTTTAGGATTCTCTCCATCAAGCAGGATAGTCAACTAGGCGATATGGTTGTAGACAGAGCCTGTCAGCGGGAGAGTGATTTCCTCAAGACCTCAGTTGAACCTGTGACTTTAACAGACCTCTAAATGTCACCACATTGCCTGTGCTATGGTCCCTGAAAGGACCTGTTGACATATTTGGTAAAGTTTACAAGGAGCACAGGAAGCTGAAACAACTGCCTGACACTGAGTGGAACTTAGCTCTAATTAGCTGGAACAAAACATCAGAGACCAAGGTAATAAGAGCTCTTCATGATATTAAGGTGAGTGGTGCCTGCAACAGACAGGCCACTCCAACCACTGGCTGCTGGAGCCACCTGTGTGGGAGCTGAGATTGAGCCAGCAGCTCAGTAGTTAATGAAAAGTGGAACTGCTCAGAAATGGTTTATGTGTTAGCCTTGTCCTGGCATGTGGTAAGGCACAAAAAAGGAGTAGTTCAAAGCACAAGTGCTCTCTGCCTGTTACTCACGCAACTTCCCGTGTCTACACCATCTCCATAGATGGTGCCAGGGATGGCAGCACACCGGAGGACAGGCTTAGCCATCACTCCAAGTCCTGTCCATCCCTAACTTCATTAAGACTGATTGTGACCCCCACTCTCTGGAACACATTCAGACGCATGCACTGGAAACCGCACCACCAGTTGCCTGCCAGAACTGGGTCAACACTGAGGCAGGCAGACATGAGGTCTCAGAACAGGGAGCTGGAACTCCTTCCTGGCACGATGCTTTGGAGGATCCAGCTGTAGTTGTGACTACAAATGTACAACTGATAGTGCTCTCCCAGGACCTGCTTCAGGAGGTTGTGGTTTTTTTTAGTGTAAACAGGTCAGAGACAAACAGCAAGAGGAGCTGTGCATTTGATGACAGGAAGGTACACGGCAGAGCAAAGCAGTTCTGCATGGGAGAAAGAGCCACAGGGCACAGAGACAGGCAGATGTTCTGCTGTTGCTATCAGCTGCCTGGCAATAGCACATGGAACCTCTGGAAATGCAGCCAAACTCAGCCCAATAGGAAAATACAGTCCTAGGGAATCAAAGGGCACTCAAAATGAGAAAAGAGATGTTGTAACTTCCCCCAAACCAGCAATACTCATAACAGGCCAATCTGCATGATCCAGAACAGCCCCACACAGAGGGAAGCCCTGAAGCTGGTTGGACTGTGCTATTTCCACTGAGCTCTATATCCCAAAGCCCGGCAGCCTTCAATAGTGGGAAATTTAAAACAGAAACTTTTCCTATGTCTATTTCCCTCCCACACCAGCTGAAAACAGTCAGAACAAGAAGTCCTACAATGGCTTGGTCCAACACCTACCAAAAATTTAGGTTAGTCATTTCCTTCATGTGCCTCCCAAGTCCCTGGTCCTGGGATATTCAGGTGGCTCCAAAGCAGCAGCCAGTGTGAGTCAGGATTCCAGCTCCAAGTGAGCCCCAGTGCTGATAGACTTCATCTGCAGGGCTGGACTTGGGCCCCAGATTGTAGAGGGCACCAGCCACAGCATCTGAGCATCAAACTTTGCAGGATTTACCAAAGCAGCTTTACTTTTTCCAACTGATAGGACAGAAGAGAGTAATAATGACTGGGATCCATCCTGCTTTTCCCAGTCCAGCCAGCTCCACCATTAGGGAGGGGAGCTCCTCCTGTCTGGGAGCCAGTGCACACACCACCCTCTTGATTTGTAATTAGTGGAATAAGAATGTTCAGTCAGCTGGGAAATCTGCCTGAGTAAATGACATCCTCAAGTGCTTTCTAATCCGAGGAAGGCAGCCTCTCACTTCACTGAGCTAATGGGCTGCAGTGGGGAGCACCAGAATTTCTGCTGTGGACCCACATGCATCCAGGATCACTTCTCCAAGATCCATGCCAGCAGCCCCAGCTGGTTACCTGGAAGAACCTGCTAGGTCCTGCCAAGTGTTTGTCAGTAATTAATCTGTCTCAGTCTCACAGCACTTGCTCCCTCCTCAAGGCATATACTGGTTAAGGAATGGTCCAGGCAGAAAGGACTCTTGAGTCAAGGAATGTGGGAGCTACAGGAAGCCCAGAGGCAGGTTCAAGGATAGCTGAAGTGATATTTCCATGGACAGGACTATAGAGGTGAAAGAAGAGAGGTTATGAGTCAAGACAGAAGCTGCACAGCACCTGGCAAATTACACCCTGGAATATTAACTAAAATAACCCTCTGCCTCATCTGTTTTAAATTCAGATGCACAGGGGAATCCATCAAGGTAATTTATGGTGTGTAGCTGCTGATATGCCAATCAAAGGAAGCCCAAAGTAACAAGTGTGTTAAAAGAGACATCATTGATCGCTATCTCCACAAACATGGGCTTAATTCCTTCAAACCCAGTTAATCAGGGTACTTTGTTATATTTCTTATACAAAAGATCAGTGGGAAGCATTAGGCACTAGATATGCAACCCCCGGATAGCTTCCCTGGTCTGAAGGGAGGCGGTGGAGGTGGTGGTTGGTGATGTGCAGCACATCTCAAAGGTCTCCAGCCAGAAGTTGTCAATAGGACATTTTTTTCCCCTCTGTAAGTGGAAATTTCTCCACACACAACCCTCCAAGATTTTGATTAAAACCTGACAATTTCCAGATGCAGAGATGATAATTAGGAAAGCAAAAAGAAAGAGCTTGGCTAAATTCCAAGAGCCCACAATCCTCTGTCAGAGAGGGAGCAGGTTCACACGTTTTGCCAGGTGCAGCAGAATACACTTTGCTCTGTGGATTGCAGATCTGGAGCCATCTGAGATGTCAGGAGCTGTGACAGGAAAAGAACCACTACAGCAGCTTCTCTTTCCACCTTCTGTTTCACAACACAAGCTGAGGTCTGTTTTTCTAGCTCTGATATATTTTTGTTCTTTATTTGACAGGAAAGCCATTCTGACCTTTTTGCATGGACTGATGTGCCATTGCATTACTGGGAGCTGTAACATCATAGCAAACTGAAAAGTTTTGAGATAGCAGGAGGTAATGCACAGATCGGGACTAGATGTGGCCTTATGAAATATAATAATTACCGATCTGGAAGAGGGAATAAGCAGCACATTAATTAAGTTTGAAGAGGATCTGAAACAGAGAAGCTGCCAACAACAAAATTGAAAAAATTATATAAAGAGGAGGGGAAAAAAATCAGGTGGGAAGAAAGCAGAAACTATCAGCAGAGGAAAAGACATTGAAGAGAGGCTGTGGGTGCAGGAGGAGGTTCAGATCTACCAATAGCCCCAGAAGTCCTTTGTTTATCTCTTTTCCCACAAAGCCATGCAGCGCCCAGGCAGAAAGGCTTTGGCAGACCACTGGAGGAAGACAAGCCCTCCCCTTTTATTTTTACTTCAGCATTATTAGGAAGGAATGGTGGAAGTTTCACCCCCAGATGAGAAATTTTGTCCACATTTACCAAAGGGCCATTTTGGCAACCTGCAAAGAGTTGTTCAGATTCAAGTCTCTTGCTGTAGAGCATGGTAACAAGGTGCAGCATGGCAGGCTTGCACACAGCCCAACACCAGATACCTGCAAAACTTCACACATTCCTAATATTTCTTTTTTTTTGGTGAGTGGGTGGGGTGGTGGTGGTTAGTGAAGCATCTTCACATGCCAAGGACATCGGGGAGTGGCATGCTGCAGGAAAGCTTTTGCTGACCAGCAGGATAACTACTGGATGAAGCTGCAAGCTCTCCAGGACAGACAAGTACTCAGAGAGCCCAAGTGAGCTCCCTCAGAGAGGCAGAAACACACGTTCCTCTATCAAATTGCAATACAAAAGGGCAAACTCCCTTTTCCTGCCCCGGTAGTGGCAGCATTTTCGGCTTCACTCTGGCTGTCTTAAAGCACCTACACATTATACACTTCTTTAATGCAGATTACTTTGTTGAGGATTATATCTACATCCAAAGGCGATGTTTCAGCTGGCCTGCCCTGGAATTGCCAGCAGAATGACATCAGCACTAATTAATCAGCCTCTGTATGGACATTTCTCAAATCCCTTGGATTCAAAGCACAGCAATTAGTCACATATTCCAGCAGGAACTGCCACCTTCCTTTTCACTTGTATTCCTCTACCATCCCTTACTCACACACATGCTCTGTGGCTGTGTTGCTGAGCCAACCCAAGCATCGATCCACAAGGAAAATGATCATATACTATTACTTGAAGTCCATATCATTATCCCTGATAGAGTGTTGGCCAACATCAGTATTAAGAGAAGCAGAAATGCAAGGGACAAAGAAGCATATATTTCCTATACTGCTGCAGCAATCTGGACTCCACTCAGCCCCAAAGCAACCTTTCTGAATGCCCTTCAAAAAGGGAGGGCATGAACACATACTGAACACACACAGTAGGAATTCATTTGTTTTGATGAAAGAACAGTCAGACTCCAGCTGTGATAGGTCCCTGAGTGCACCAGAGTTCACTCTTCCCTTGGGATTTATTCATCTAATGGCCTCTGCACTTGAAGCTCAGCAACACCTTTGTGCCAGGAGGCTCACTGCTGTTTGGTGTGCAGCTGTAACTGACCTCAGCTTATCAAGCTATGCTGAGACCAGGGTCTCCTTTGAGTTTACAAAGCAAGCTGAGAAAGGTATTTGGAGGGGAGGGAAGACCTGGAATAATTAAAAGGGACAGAAGGGAGTTCAGTGGCTGACAGCTCTACCTGTCAAATAAGGGATGTTGGGACTGGCTGGGGAGGTAGGAATAATGAGACAAGGTCACATTGGTCGAATGCTGAACTGAAGACATAGGACCATAGGTCATAAACAACAGCCAAAGCATGTGGGGAGGAGACCAAAGTCCATAACCACTGCTATGGCCACAAGACTCTGATGCCAACAGCCTGTGAAGCTTCTCTAGAAGCAATACCCACAGGATTATAAAGTCAAACACTCAAATCAGGAGTGCCAGAATTCAGAGCAGCCCTGATGTCCTCACATACAGATATAAGAGCAGCAAATTATGATACAGTTTAATTATATAATCCTATTACCTCACTACAGGACTTCCAGCTCTTGCAGACAGCCAGATGCATCTATCCCAGACTGAATTAGCACAATGAAGGAGCAGCAGTTCCTGTTTACAGGGAACTGCTATTTGTTGCCAGTAATGAGGGACAAATAGCAGACAGACATAAAGCTGCAGAAAGATAGGGGATGCTCATCTTGTGAGGGCACATTGTGGGAGCAGGTGCTGCCTCTGGCACTTAAGGAACACTAACAAAATGACTCAAACCTGAGTTTCCATGGGGAGCCACTTACTTTGGTTTCCAGAGGCAGAAGAGATCTCCTGGATCTGCCTTACAGATGTGCCAGGCACCCACTATTGTTACTCAGGGGCAGTTGCACTGTAGAGAACCCTCTGGAATTAAGTATTCCAAAATCATGACCCTAGATTTCTTCAGCTTGACAGCCACAAGCATTCACTGCTCTTCTCTGCTTTAAGCTCTGCATGTCAATTCTCACAAATTTAAAGAGAGGATAAAAATAACCTGTCTTCCAGTAGTGGTGATGTGAAATTAAATTCATTACCATGTGTGAAGCACTCTAATACAATAGTGATGAGTACTACTGTGCAAAGAAGCAGATCCTACAATAGGCAAAATAAAAAAAAACCCTAAAAGCCACATTGAATACAAGCACTCAGTGAGGCAGAGATGCTTGAGAGATCCATGGGGGTCAGGTAATTGGGCTGTATTGATGCATATGCACAGCATGGGGTGGGGTAAGGTAAGAGAGGCAGATTCAATTTTCATTTCCCAAATCCTGAACATCAGGCTTCACTGCCTGAACATTTCAGTAACGTCAGCATACATACAGTAGCTTAAAAATGAAGCTAAGGGAAAAACCCCCAAACAACAACAAAACTCCCAAACACCACAAAAGAAAACTTTGGGCCAAAAAGAATAATGAAATCAAGGTAGAGAATACCAGATTTTCACAAAAGCTTGGCTGCTTACAAGGAAGCACATCTTCCTGAAAAGGCTGATCTAAGAGGCAACACTTCATTTACACTAAAAACCATAGCTATAAAAGAAAAGATATGTAGAGTGTAGAGGTCAAGGGAGAGGGAAGATGGGCAAGTAGAAAGAAGGGAAGGCACACTGAAAGCAGGGCTACCAAAGTGAGTCCAGGCATCCCAAAAGCCACGCAAAGCACGCTCAGCACGCACTGCTAACCCCTCCCATGACTTCCACACCAATGGAGTCTCACCACAGACTCCAGGGAGTAATTTTCAGCCTTCTGATGCCTTTGCCTGGCTCATATTTTGCAGCTGCGGCTTGAGCCTCACAGATCAGCAACCAGCTGTCCTTGGCCTCTAGCCCACAACAAACACATCTGGAACAGCTGTGGATGGCCAACTGCTGTTGGCCAGGAAAGGATTCATCATGTGGATTTAATTTACTGCCTTTTAATGGGAGTGTAAAACAGACACACTTGTGGTCACCTGTGCAGGCATCTGGTTGGCCTCTGCCCTGGACGTGGCACTTCTGTGCCTGGCAGCCCCCCAACCACCCCAACAGGCTCACCGAGCCAATTGCAGCTCTTGGTTTCTTCAGTGAATTTAGTCTTCCCCACCTGAGGCACCTGCAGGCAGAGTCAGACTACTTTACCTCCCAATCATTTGTCTGGTGGTTTGGTTTGATTCCAGCCAAAGCTCTTTATGTCCCAGCTTCACAGGATCTTGTCCACGACTCCTCTTTCTTCTCCAGTATTCTCTTATATGAAATGGATCCCTTGGAAACTGATAACAGCCTTGTCTTTATTCACAATTATAAAATGGCAGCAGAACCTACAGCTGTCTTCAGCAAAAGCTCTTCACCTTGGTCTCACTTGCTCTCGCTTAGCAGGAGGGAACTTAAGCTTGCACTCTGGATGCTGGTTGACACATTCAGAAATAAAATTGAGGCCTCTTTCCTGCCTGGCATGAGGAGAAGTACAACTGACCTATTCCCCCCCACACATATTTCCACACCAAATCTTAGATTATTTTTGGGGAGGGGTATAGTTTTCATTTTGTCTGAACTCTCTCTCCAAAGCACTTCCATGGGACATGGCACTGAAGCAGGTAGTAAGCTCTCCTGTTGCTTTTGGGGTACACAGACAAGAGGGCTCCAAATCCCGTGGAAGGAGACAGAGGGGAATTAGGCGGAAGAGACAGTGCAATGGTGTGATGGAGCTGAGGAGTCACTGCCAAGAACCAAACAGACCTCACTGCACATCACATGCACCAGGCTTCAGTGCTGCCCTTACAAGGATGTGATCCTGGCAGCTTTTTAATTTTCAAAATTTTTCAGCTAGATTTGTACTTTTTTTTCCCCATGAACAAACCAAATCAGTAATTTTTGCTTTGAAAATGTAAAATGAAACTTTTGAAAAACTGCAGGGTTTTTCTTCAGGGCCTTACATTTCCACTTTAAGCTCTCTACCAGCCAGAATAGCAATAAGAAAGATGAATTTTCTAGAGGAAATAGAACAATCTCCTTCAGTTCTCTTCTCCTTTTTATCCTTTTATTTTCACCTGAGCAACAAAGAACACAGAATATTTGAGCAAGTAGCTACTGCCTTAGTCCCTTTCTCCACTCCCATTTTACCAGTCTGAAAAGCGATGAGGTGTTTTCATCACTTTGAAGAAGGTGGAAAAGCCTGATAAGTCTTCCCATTAGAAGGTAAAAAATTAAACCAGAACAAAAAAAGCTTTGTCAGGTGAAAATGGATGAGAAACCACCCATCTGAACCAGGTTCAACTCTTGTGCTAAGATATTCCTCCTTCACAGACAAGCTTCAGAGCCTCAGGAGCCAGGCAGTGCTGTGCATTAATTGCTGTAGAGCAAGAAACAGTCCCAGACCTGGTCCTGGCCATGAACACAGGGCCAGGGAACACTGCCACAATCCATGAGAGTTGTTTTACAGTGGGATTGTACACCTGTGGCAGTTACTCAGGTATTGGGAGATAACAGCCTGCATGAGTCCTTGCTGTTGTAAAAGTTTTTGGTGAGATCCCACCTGCATCAAGCTCTGGGGTCCCCAACACAGGAAGGACATGGACCGGTTGGAGTGAGTCCAGAGAAGGCCACCAAGATGATTAGAGGGATGGAGCGCCTCTGCTATGAGGAAAGGCTGAGAGGATTCTAATTGTTCACTGTGGAGAAGGGAAGCTTCAAGGTGACCTAATTGCAGCCTTCCAGTACCAGAAGGGAACCTACAAGAAAGATGGAGATAGACTATGTACAGTAGCCTGGAGTGACAGGACAAGGGAGAATGTCTTCAGATTGACAGAGGGCAGGGTTAGATGGGATATTGGGAAGAATTCTTCCCTGTGAGGGTGGCGAGGCACTAGCACAGGCTGCCCAGAGAAGCTGTGGCTGCCTCATCCCTGGAAGTGTTCAGGGCCAGGTTGGATGGGGCTTGGAGCAACCTGGTCTAGTGGAAGGTGTCCCTGCCCAAGGCAGGGGGTGGAACTAGTTGATCTTTAAGGTCCCTGTGAACCCGGGCCATTCTGTGATTCTATGATGAAAACAGCTGCACATGCTCCTGCAACACTGAGGGAAGGGAAGGCACATCTGGGGAGGTGCTGGGCTGTGCAGGGCAAGACCTCTCTCCTCTGGCAGTGACTAGCACCAGAATATCCTGTGTCAGAAGACCTAGAAAGAGGCATCCATAATAGGGAGGCTACAGAGGGATTCCCTCAGCTATTCACACACTGAGATCCTTGGCAAGACTCGCTCTGGAAGCTGCAGCGATACAGATGCTGTGCAAGCTCCCTCTGGGCCTTTTAGGACGTGTCTGACTCAAATGGAAATCAATGCGAGCCTGGAGTCAACTGTTCCGGAGAGAAAAAGCTGCATCCAGTGCCAAGCCCAGGCCAGCCCCGGGCCCGGAGATGCTGTGCCTGGCACGGAGGCTCTGTCCCGGCACGGAGCCGGTGTCCCAGGTCCAGAGCCGATGTCCCGGCG
>NW_008682602.1:0-1348 GCF_000695815.1 Acanthisitta chloris
TTCTGCAGAAATGCTGGGGTGGGAACAGGAGGTGAGGGCAGAGGGGACCAGGGATGGGCTGAAAAGGTGGTTGGACCAAGGGAAGGAGAGCTGGAATGGGGCTTGACTCAAGAGGTGTGACCTACAGAAAAGTCTTTAGCTCAGTGCATCAGCAGCCCTTGTTATTTGGAGCTTTTCTTTAGGGGCAGATACAAATAAGATCATACCTCAGGCTCACATTGTGCCAACCATCACCAAATTTCCATCTCAGCATTCAGGTTTGTTGCTTCAAGCAATGCCATCTCCATGTCTCAAGCCCTTTATTCCCACTGAGATAACATCCTTCACTGCCCTCTCTTTTATTCCCAGGGGCTGAACAGAGACAATTGCTCCTGCCACAAGCTCCCACTGCCCTGAGTGCCCTGGCATCAGCCATGAGCCCAAACCAGGGGATGTTTGCCTCAGGAAGGGGCATGAATGAAGGTTTTGAAGGCTCTCAGCTTCACCTCTGCAATGCCACCCACACCCCATTGCCCACAGTGATGCTATGGCTTAACTCAGCCAAGTCAGTCATCATTTTTAAATAGCACATGGCTAATGTTTCCATTTAAGCAATGATCCTTTGAACGTTGCCTCGGGCCAGGTGAGCTGCAGACAAAAAGAGCATTGATGGGATATTTCACCATTTCAAGGGGAAATTTGGGGGATTTTTCCTTCTAGCCTAGAATTGGGTTAGATTTCATAGCTGAAGAAATAAAGCCAATTCAGGCTGAAACAGCCTTTTCAGCTCTGAATCCAAATTATTAAGGATTTAATTCTGATTTCACTGATAGAAATTACAAAATACAAGTTTTAGGTTAAATTGATAAACATCAGGCTTTTAGCTCCATTGGGAATGCTCCAGGAAGGTGTTCCCAGTCCAAGAGGTGCCTCAATGGGGAGCTCCAGTGTGATCAGGTGAAAGGAAGGTGAATGGTGTGGTGGCTTCAGGAAGGTCCTCACCAGCTCCATGTGTGAGAGACCACCCACAGCAGGGGCTGTAGGACCAAAATCACCCTACTGCTCTCATGTCTTAATCCAGGGGGATGCCAAGAGCATCCAAACACAGAAGAGAAGAGCAAAAGGAGAGTGAGGAAGCAGCAGCCACACTCTGAGCTCCCCTGAGGGCACATCCTCTGGATAAGCATCATGTTCCCCAGGGTAACCATCATGTTCCCCGGCAAGAGTTTTTCAGGTGGCACTTGGGAGGGTGAATATCTTTTAACCAGCCAATTCCCTCTGGAATTGGGGTGCTGGGAGCAGGCAGTGCCCCCAGGAGAAAGCATCTCCCCCCCGGGCTGTACAGGGGCTGCTTGGCAGAGGCAGTGGC
>NW_008682602.1:1362-4241 GCF_000695815.1 Acanthisitta chloris
CCTGCTGGAGCTGCTTTTCCTCGCAGCACTTCACAACTCAGCACTCTTGAGTTAATTAGAGAACCATCTGCCCCCTTCTCGCACATCATAAAAGCAGCGTTTAACGCCGGCTGATAAAAGGGAGCATTAGTCTGGGTCACTGCGAGGCTCTGAGCTCAGCGAGACTCTGAGCTCTCTCTCTTTCTCTCTGGCCAACTCTCAGCCCAGGTGGAAATGATGTTTGAGTCCATCTAAACTTGCTTTCCTGCCAGTTTGCTTGAGAAACTACCAAGTATTTTCCAACTCTCTCCCAGGCACGGTTTGTTCTCTAACACTCTCCTGCAGTTTGTCCCTGCTTATCTCTCCTGGCTCCATCCTGCTCTGGGTGCTGAGCTTCTGCCTCCCAAAGGAACTTTGGGACTTAACCTGAAATCATCTTGGGGCAGCAGTCAGCAGGTCTGGCCCTGATTTTGGTCTTCTTCAGGCTCTTCCAGGTGGCCACAGACACTGCAGCACACTCTCCCCACCCTGGGGCACACAGGATGCAGGACATGTCCCCAAACCATGGCTTTGGGCACATTCTGAGGGCCACAGGGCAGTGAGCACATGGATACATCTGCTCCAGCTGTGCCTGTGTCCATCACTGTACACATCCAGAGATTCTTCCCCTGTGCCTGGAGGACACATTTCCCTCCCATCCATCCTAGTGTGCAAGGCAGAAGAAGACAGCAGCTGGGTTGTGTTAAAACTCCCTTTTCCTCCTTTCTGCTTGCTTTAAAGACTCTGAGACAGGGAGGTGAAGACCCTGTCTGCTCTGCTGAGGACCACCTATTCTGCTCAGGTCCCTTCTGGCATGAGGAATATCCAGACTAGGAGATGGAGTGCAGCCCTCTGCAAGGAGCTGTGAGGGCTGTGCATTTGTGAGGAGCTCTAGAGCTGCAGAAAGAGAGCCTGAATCATCCTGCAAGTCAGTGGGGCTGTCCCCAGAAGCCAAGAGTGGTGGAGAATCACTATGAAGCTTTGTGGCTTGAATAGGGACCTGGCAACTATCTGAACTGGGTGAAATCCTTCCAGAGGTTACATCTACTGCTTCCTAAGACAATGTGTGTGCCAGTTGTGCCAGGCTGAAGGATAGGGACACCTTGGGGAGGGTCCACCATAGGCCACATAGCCCCTGTGTCCTCTGAGCAAGCACAGAAGGATGGGGAGATAGGAAACACCTGCTGGTCCACCAGGACCCTGGGCTTGGAGGATGAAGATGGCACTAAGAAGAGCATGTTCAGTGGCTGAAGAGATGGAAAGTCACTACAGCACAGACTAGTTGAGGTTGGCCAGAACCTTTGTAGGTTGTCTCTAATCCCCTGCTTAAACAGGGTCACCTGGAGCAAGTTGTCCATGGATAATGTCCACTGTATCTATGACTTGGAACATGTCTAGGGCCCATTGCTAAGATGGAGAGTGGAGAAGAGCCATAGCCTGGGATACTTCAGGAAGGCTAGGACATCATCTTCTGGTGGAGCTAATCATCCTCAGCCTGTGTGGGGCTGCCAGCACTTCCCTTCAAGCCCATGACATCAGGACTTCCTTTTGCTGTAGCACCACAACCAGTGTCTGGAAGAACATCCCCAGTCCCAGTCTGCTGGGGTGGGCTCTGGATGGGGGACCTCAGCAATAGCCCCAGCCTTGCTGGGTAGATAAGCAGAGAGATGAGGAGCCAAGCAGAGCCTCACATGCTCCTGGTGCCTTCACAACCCCTTTGGACCTGGATTTCTGCATCTCCTGGGCCAGTGGTGCCCCTAGCACACACTTGCTTCTGCTCCAAAACCATCTTTCTTCTGCCTGACTCAGAATCCTGACAAGAAAGGAGCAGGAGAAAGCCAAGGCAAGGTTCCATCTCCAGATGTCTGTCTCCAGGTGTCCATCTCTCCATCTCTCAGGTGTCCATCTCTCCAGGTTTCATCTCTCCAGGTGTCCATCTCTCCTTGCTTCCTGAGGCCTGAGAAAGTGGACTCACCTCTCAGGGTGTTAAACATTCCACTTCGTCCCCTGGCTCTGTCAGCCAAGAGCTCATCTCTGCAGTGCCTAAGTGGGAGATCCTAAAGTGAAGATGAACATCCTTGAGTGCAATCTACACTCAAATACCAAGCTCAGTTGGAACCAGAAGATTACTTTAGCAGCACAATTTCTAGCCATTAACCCTTGGGTGATGTGAGCTGGACTTTCCCTGCAGTGCCAGGAGAAAATGTTCCAAGCATGGCCTAGGGAGAAGAAGATCCAGTGGACATCTGTGGCCACAGCTGGTGAATCTCCACCTGCCAAGCTTCTTGCCCAAACCTAGGTGTGTGCCAGGAGAAGATCAGGCCACTGGTGTGCACAGGTCGAGGTCAGCAACATCCTAAAGGAGATGCATCTCCCAAGCCAAGAGCTCTCCCAGCCATGGATGGTCTTGCTGTGCTCACTGGAGCCCCTTGGAGACCTCTTGGGAGGAACTGGAAAGAAAACACATGTCCTAGCCAGAAATTCCAACACACCTTGCTACAAACCTTTTGGGGGGAACCAGAGGGGATGCCCAGAGACTCTGCTTCTCCTTCCAGCTTGCCCATGTCAAGTGTTGGAGCTCAGAGGAGGCACTTGGTGGCGGTGCAGTGTTTGCCCCTGAGGGTGCAGAGTCTCTGCAGGGAGGGGGAGCAGGATGGGCAAGCCAAATTGGAAGGGCAGAAGGTTGGGGTGAGGAGGAGATGAAGAGGTTGTGCAGCAAGGGCAGAGCACTTGGCTGTGCCCAAGGAAGGAGCTTGGGACAATCATATTTCCAGCGAGAAGGTAGAGCCACATCAGCCTGTGCTCAGCCACCTGCTGCCCCAGGCTGTGTCTGCCCCTTCCTCTCCTCTCCTCTCCTCTCC
>NW_008682602.1:4658-13941 GCF_000695815.1 Acanthisitta chloris
TCCCTCCCCTCTCCTCTCCTCTCCTCTCCTCTCCTCTCCTCTCCTCTCCTTCCCTTCCATTTGCTCCATCCTTCATGCATTTCTCCTGTCACCCCTTCCCCAGTCACCAGAGTCAAGGTGGGACCATGCCATGAGGTTTTCCCTCCATCATACCCTTCTGCTCTCTCCAAACCCCTCTTTGAACCCTCAGATCCTTCTTGAGGATGGAATTTCTCTGAGACCCTTTCTCTCCTCTTCCACTTGCTCCATCTCTCATGCATTTCTTCTGTCACCCCTTCCCCAGTCACCAGAGCCAAGGTGGGACCACTCTGTGGAGCTTTCTCTATCCAACACACTCTCCTGCTCTCTCCAAACCACTCTTTGAATCTCCAAATCCTTCCTGAGGATGGGATTTCTCCAAGACCCTTTCTTTTCCCTTCCACTTGCTCCATCCTTTATGCATTTCTCCAGCCACCCCTTCCCCAGTCACCACCTGTCACCAGAGCCAAGGTGGGACCACACCATGGAGTTTACCCTCTCCAGCACACCCTCCTGCTCCTCTTTGAATCCCAAAATCCTTCTTGGGGGTGGGATTTCTCCAAGACCCTCTCTCTTCTCTCCCACTTGCTTCATCCCTCATGCATTTGTCCTGTCACCTCTTCCCCAGTCACCAGAGCCAAGGTGGGACCACACCATGGATTTTTCCCTCTCCATCATACCCTCCAAACCCCTCTTTGACTCCCCAAATCCTTCCTGGGGATGGGATATGTCCAAGCCTCCCAGCTGCCATGTTTTCCCTGCCACACTGGTGCCAGGACCCCGTGGCTGCACGAGTTGCTTGGCAGGAGGAAGGGTGAGCTCAGAGACGAGATGCTCTTGGGGCAGCATGTTCCAGGGAGCTCAGGCAGCTGCCAACAGCAGAGAAGGTGCACGAGGGGAAGGCTTAGGACATGGTTGGCAGGGCCAAGGCCACCCTTGCTCCAAGAACCACAGAAATATGTAAATGAGAAACTCAGCCCCTTTATTTATGAGACTTCAGGCTTCATTTTTCATTTGGGGAATGTGAAGGAAGGAAAATATGAAATATTTGTCCGATGACACAGTTTCCACCCAAGAAAGCACATTCCTTGGAGGCAATGTGCATGTGTGCACAGGGGCCACATGGGACCAAGCCTGGACCCTGGTGCAAGCTCAGCTTTGTGAAGGAGCTGCAGGGCTGAGTCCCATGGCAGAGTGGTGCTGGGACAGCTTGGAGGGGCTTGGGAAGCTGAAAGCTGTCCTGGATGGGACAGAGCTGAGAGCAAGGGACAGAGCTCAGCGGGTGCAAGGGGAAGATTGCACCTCCTGGAGGGACAGAGCTGAGACCAAGGGACAGAGCTCAGCTGGTGCAAGGGGAAGATTGCACCTCCTGGTCCCCTTCTTTTACAGCTAGAGCAAGGACTCATCTCCCTTCTGCACACTGCAACACATCTTCTCCTCCCAACATCTCCTCAATGCTCACTCCTGGCCTGAATTTCCTGAGGATGGCCAAGTGGTCCTGTTTATTGCCTTAACAGTTACCATTTGTTACTGGCTGCTTCCTTCAGCTTGGCCTCTCCAGGTCAGTGTTTCCATGTCCTTCATGAGCCTCAGGGGGAAAATCCACGCTATAAAATCTATAACATGTATGGATTCAATATCCACAGGATCTCCTGGGCCAGACCTTGCTGCCTCCCAGCAGCATCTGTGTCATAAACCAAGTACATTCCATCTGATGGTCCTGCCTATTCCCACTTCTCTCCTGGAAGTTCTGCTCTGGCCTGTACTTTCTTCTAGCCCTGAGGCAGCAGAGAGATGTTCTCCACTAGGTCTGTGTCTCTTCAAGCAGCATCCTTGAGCTGCTGCAGAGCCTTCTGAGTCTGCCCCCCCCAGGCTCTGCACTGAGCCATGCTCTTCTGGTCCCCAGGTCTTGGAAGGGAGCAATCTCTTTCCAGGTGGCTCCATCCATGCCTGCTGGAGTGCTGAGGTGTCTTAGTGCAGATATCACATCTTCATGAAGATCTCACACAAAGCCCTGATGCAATTCAGCTGTTTCCCTCTGTCCTGACTCTGCCTATACCTGCTGATGTCTCCATGAGTAATTAATCAACATCTCATTGTGCTGTTCTGCTGCCTCAGCCTTAAACAACTGAGGAAATCACCTCCTTTTGGAATCCTTCCTGCCAGTCCTTCTGCAGGATCTTGTCCTTTGTACCATCCAATGCCACTCCCAGCGGGTGCTGTCCTGAGAAAGCCTCCACAGAGGCTTTCTTCCTGTCACTCACTCACATCTCTGTCCCTGTCACCTCTGTGAAGGTGAGGGAGGCTCCCAGAGCTCCAGAGACACCTGTCTCAGCACTGGTGGTGGCTGGTGAGCCCCTCACCCTTGCTGACCCTCCCCAGCCCACACTGACCTATTGCCATGGGAGCTGGATTGAGCTGGAGCAAGTTCTTCATGTGGGGTTGGGGTAGGTGGGCTGAGACCACCACTGGGTTTGGTTTCCTGGGGACATCACCATGACCTGTGCTGGTCACTGTGATGACCTGTGGTGGCTGCACTGTTGGCCTCACAAGAAATGTAATGTATTTAGGGTGGGCCCATCCTCTAATTACCTTTACTCTTCACACTTCTCCCCTCACACCTCTTTATTGACCCAGATAAAGCACCTTGTCTGAACTACCTTCACAATGTCCACCTCAGCTTGACTTCTAGCAAATCTCATTTACTCCCTAAACTCCTCACTGCTGCTCTGGCAGGAGTTCTTCCTCACTCTGGCTGAGATGAAACCTACGTGGTCAACGTGCACATTCCACAAACAGCTTCTCTGTTGTGTCCCCCAACGGCAAAGACCAAGTTGAAAATAGTAAGTTCTGGAGCCATCTATCAACTGCCACAGCCCAGAATAGTCAGTAGCACTTGCTCTCCAATCTATATCTGGAAGTGAAAGGCTCTCAGAGTGACAGCAAGATTTATGAGCAGCTGTGATTAAGGGACATGTCCAAACTGCTTGTCCTGGTGCCTAAAAAGGACTTGAGTACAACTTATGGGAATAGCCCCTCACTCCACTCTGGGCTCCAGCTCCATGGGAGCTGTTAGGAGAAGCCTAGCTCAGCCAGGGCATCCCTCCACAGGGTCTCTCTGCTCCAGGGGATGGGCACAAGGAGCCCATCCAACCCACTATTTTTCCTCCATGGTGACTCCAGCAGCCTCTGAGTTGACTTGAGCATCACCATGGCCATGCAACGCTCCTTCCATGGTCTCCTTTCCATGAGTTGCACGTCCCAGTCTGGAGACAGCCACAGTGCTCTGGAGGTGCCTGTTTCTCTCCACAGTCCTGGAGATATTTCTCGTAAAGCAGAGCCTTCACCCAGTCAAACTTCAACACATCAACCCTCAAATCGCTTTCATCTGAGAAGGATTCTGGAATACCTGCACTGATGTGCTGTGCTTCTGCATGACACTCCCTATCATGGGTCATCCCATGCCCCTCACTCATCCCTTGTGTCTCCCTTCACATCTTTACCACAGCCATGTCTCACACCAGATGTCCTGTGAGGAGCTCCATGGGCTCCTGCTACAGCACAAACATCTCTCCATGGTTTTGGCCTCAGTCATGTTACTTGATGAGCTCTGTCCTCCCTTTAACCCTGGCCATGCCCAATCTCTCATCCCCCTGAGGTGGGTCCTTGTTTGACCATGCTGTGAGCAGGAACCTGGTGGGGTTACACCAATCACAACAATTTGCCCCCTCACTAATTTATCCCATGCCTGGATTAGCTCTTGGTGGAACTTAGTGTTGTGTTTGGGTTGGGATGACCATAAAAAGTGTCTTGCTTGGGTGAGTCCAGTCCTCACCAGGATGGTTAGGGCCTGGAGGACATGATGCAAGAGAAGACACTGGGGGAAGTGGGTTTCATCTGCTGAGGGACTCTAATTGCTGCCTTCAACTGCGTAATGAGTTCTGAAGGAAGATCCAGGCTCTCTGAGGTGGAGGATCCAGGGGCAACCAGCAGCAAGGGAAAAAGCAGTGTGAGGTGAAGAAAAAGAGAGATTTTCACAGTGAGGGTGCAAATCCTCTTTGGAGATGTTCACCACTGGCCTGGCCAAAGCCCAAAGTCCAAATCCAGCTGGTGTGTCCTTGGAGCTGGCCATGCTGGGAGGCAGAGGCTGGATGGGAGTCCCCAGCAATCCCTCCCAGTCTGCAGCTCTGTGCCATACTACGATGTCCTGAGTGCTCTGGTGAGCAACGCACGGGCTTGGCTTCCAGCCCAATTCATGGAACTCTTTTCCCCAACTATAAACAGTTTGCTCTTTGCAGGGAAATCTGCTGGCCTCCCTTCAGAGCCAGGGAGCCACATTGCTGCTTCTAGCCCCACCAGTGATTTACTGGGCTCACCACAGCCAAGTTGGCCAGCGTCTCCATGCCGAGCTCCAGCAGCCTCGAAAGGCAGGAGAAACCCAGTCTATCAGCTAGTCCATCTCATCCTAATCCAAACCAGGGCCTTCAGAATGCTCAGTGTAATCAGCTCTGAGATGAAAGCCACTGAGGGAGAGCATCCATCATTGTTAGGCTGATTAGAGCTAATTCACAACACGTCTGCTTGGGAGAGATTGTGTCTTCTGCTCTGCTCCATTTCCTATTTGCAAGCACATTGCAGCAGTCTTTAATTAATTAGGGCTTCAGATTAGTCAGGCACTTCTCAGGGAATAAATAAATCTTCCCTGAGTGAACAGGGTGGATTGCAGTGAAGGCACTAGTTGGAGGGGGAGAGAGAACATCTCCACAGCTGAGGCTGTGGCTGTGTCCGAAGGGCCTTGCCCTGTGCCAAGGCCTGGGGCTGACCTCCATCCTCCGTGTGCTTTGGAGCTGAGCACTCCTGTTCCTACATTGTTCCAAGGGTTGGTCTCTCTTCTGCTTGTCTGCAGCCCAATCCTGCTCTGCCCATGGAATCCAAGTGAATTTTCCTTGGGAATTACTTTCACTACTTGCAGTGCTGTTGCTGTCAGAAGGCCATGAGAAGTGATTGCCATAACGATGGGTGAAATCCAGTTTCCCTTCTAAGCCTTTTTTCATGTTATTTAGAGCTTCAAATCAACTCTTTTTTTTTTTTGTTGGTTGAAAGTTTTCCACTCTTGGGTTCAAGCCAAAAGTGGATTTTTCAAGCAATTGGAACCGACTGGGTTCAGTCATTTCTGAGTCACACACATGGAAAAATACACATTTCCCCTTCGTGCTCCACGGAGACACTTTGGCCATGTACAACTCCAAACCAGCTGGAACAAGACACTTCAGACTTGGCTTGTTTGAGAGTCCACAGTGAGGTGTAAAACTCCAGCCAGGTTTGGAGCAGCTCATATTGGCATTTTTCACACTTCCCTCCCCAAAAAGAGACATGGAGGGGTGTGCAATGGGCAAAGAAGACACACTGTTCTCTCCCCTGTTGCTTTACATTGCTCTCTCCAATGGGATAATCCCAGGGGATTAGCATTTAAAGTAATGAATGTTTAAAGTTAGCAAGAGAAGAATTTCAGCAATGTTCAATTCTTCCTAAGCCCCTTAAATGGAGCCGAGCTCAGGGGGCCACGAACAGGGAGACATCAGGCAGCTTCAGAAGGCAAAGGGAGTAAACACAGGCCCTTCCTGAGACTGGGACAGATGTTGGGAGACTCTGTCACCCCAAATGGCCTAGAGGCTTGGCTGGTGCTGGGCTAACCCCCTGAGTGCAGCCTGAGGCAGTGAGGAGCAGTTTGCTCCAAGGCATTTCCCCCCCTGAGGGTTTTGTGTCACTTGTTGGGATTGAAGCGTGGCAGAGGCAGGAGCAGAAGCCAAAGGCTTAGCCACCAAACTCTTAACCACAACCTCCTTCTTTCTTCCCTTCATCAATTGTGTTAAGACTGCAGGAATCACTGCTGGAAATTTTTGCCTTCCCCTCCTTGAGGCACTGGTTGGGCATAGGATGAGTAGCCACCATGAGACACTGAAGGTAGCTCCTCCTGGGACAAGTGACCATGCTTGGCCAGATGAGTGGTGTGTATCCCACCAGACCTGTCCTTTTGTGCCCACACTGTGAGCCAAGGGGTCAGTCTCCATCCCCAACACACCTGTGGGGCTGTTCTCTAAGGAGAAGACCAAGGATCACTCTAGGTGTGAGGATTTCCCAAAAGGCCCATTTTGGAAGTAGGTGGTTGGGCTCAGGATGTCCAGGATATCCAGGTTGTTCTTGGTACCCAGGGTGCCCAAGTTGCCCAGGATACTCAGGATGTCCAGAGTGTTTAGGATGCTCAGAGTGTCCTGGGTGCCCAGGATGTCCAGGATGCCCAGAGTGCCCAAGATACCCAGGGTCTTCATAGTACCCAGGGTGCCCAGAATGTCCAGGATGTCCAGGGTCCCCAGGGTGTTCAGGGTTTTCAGGCTGTCCAGGGTGTCCAGGGTGCCCAGGATGTCCAGGATGCCCAGGGTGTCCAGGATGCCCAGGATGCCTAGGGTGCTCAGTGTGTCCAAGGTGCAGCAGGAGCTCTGTGACCAAACTGGAGCCACATGTCCTGCCCCAGCCCTGCATGCCTATGGCCTGGCTGGTGTGGAGCAGGGAGGTGCCTGCAGAGGAGCAGCACAGCAATCCCTGGGGAGCAGAGCTGTGAGAAGCTGAGTATTTCACACCCTTCCCTGCCAAGGAAGGGTGGAAGTGGGAGGGAGAGGCCAGGAGGTGCAAGGGGCTGAGAGAGGAAACCAGCAGCATGAGTCACCACAGCTGATGGGCAGGATACCCACAGGAAACACCTTTTCCCCTGGATAAGGTGGAAGGAACAAGCTGGCACCAGCCCATGGGCACAGGTTGTCCCCAGCACTGCACATATAGAAGCAGCAGAACCAGATGGAGAAGGTGGAAGAGTTTAGCCCAGCTCTGTTGGTCCTGATGTGCTGCACCAGGGCCAGTGGGATCCCTGCAGCATCCCACGTGTCCCCAGAGCCAGAGGTCACCCTCAGCCCTAGTGTGCAGCTTGCACAGAGGAATCTGGGCAACATGAGGCTCTTTCCATGTGTGCCCTGGTTTGGGCAGGTAGAAGGGTGATGGTGTTGGCCCAGAAGAGCTGGAGAAAGGATAGTGTCATGTCTTCAAGAAAACGTATTCTATGAAATGATGGAGTTGGTGTGTCTGAGCAGGTTGTGGAAATCCTGCCAGGTTGAGTCACCCCAGGCTTGACTCCTAACAAGCCCTGGAGAATGGCAGAATGTGGAAGGAGAACAGGACATGCTGCCCATCAAGGGCTTTGCAGCACCTCTGTCCTGGCCAAACACCTCCTCCAAGGGCTTGGGGGGGTGTCAGCAAGCTGTGGGCACCCCTAACCTAGTCTCATAGGGTGGTGACAAAGGTCCTGAGTGAGCACATGTGGGAGGCACAGAAATGTCCCAGACACCACAGCACATGATGCTGAGCTGGGGCTGCCCCTGCCTTGGCAAAGCTGTGCCTTCCCAGCAAGTTGCCAAGAGCTGGAGAGTGACCTTGGGACGTAGGACAAGCCTGGGAATGGGCTGGAAATGCAGGCTTTGACATGGACAGCCTGAGAATCCTGAACACCCTGGTGCATCCTGGGCATTCTGGACACCCTGGGTACCATGAACACCCTGGACATCCTGGACACTGGGCACCCTGGATACCATGAACACCCTGGGTATCCTGGACACCCTAGGCATCCTGGATACCATGGGCATCCTGGACCCCCTGAGCCCAGGGTTTATTTCAGACCAACCCAGGGTCTGGGAAGCCTCCTGAGTGTTCTGCCCCCCTGCCCTGCCCCAGCCCCAGTGCTGGGCACTTGCCCAGTGACAGAGCTGCTGCAGTTGCTTTGCTCAGCTCGCTTTTCCCCCCGTTTAACCTGCCTTTCCCCTGCTCTAACTTAAGCCCATTTGATATCCTGTCTGCCACGAGCAGGGAGAACAGTCTGTTCCCTTCCCCTCTGGAGCTGGTTTATGTCTTTGAAAGGACCAACACATCTGCCCTTGCCAAAGCTCTGCAAGCCCTATCCTGCTCCCCGGAGCTGCTCATCCCACAGACAATGCTCTTTGCCCTCTTTTCCTTGCCCTGCCATGAGCAGAAGGCAGTGCAAGCAGCACAGGCAGTATAGGCAGCACCCTGGCACCTATCCCACCCTGCAGCCTCACTGCCATGCACGTGGGTGCATGTGGCAGAGCCTGGCATGGGTGCTCAGAGCCACACACAACCCCCCCAGGAAGGGCATGTGTTGGAGAACACCCCAAAACACGTCATCTGATGGGATGAAATGGCTTGAATTCCCCACAGCTGCCAAGTGGGACAGTGTGTGTGTGTGTGTGTGTGTGCCATGAGAAGTCCCTGTGCACACAGCAGTCTCAGGGTGGTATCCAGTACTGCCAGGCAGAGGCACCACAGGGATGTGTGTGCTGGGGAGGGATGATAAACCCACCAGCCATGCAGAAACAGCCCCTAAATAATCCTGGGTGCCTGGAAATTGGGTGGGATGTCCCTGTGCCACCAGCTCCATCCCTGCTCATTGGCCTCTCTGCACAGTGCCAGGGGCCAGAGTTGGGCTGGAGGTGAAGCAACTGGGGCCAGGACGGGGGAACAGTGCAGGCACAGTCCTTACAGCCTTTGGTCTCTTTCCACCCCAGGGTTTTGGGGGCAGGGGGTGGTTTCTATCTGGATTTTTTGGAAGGGGTTTGGTTTGATTTCCTCCTCCGCCAAGCACTAAGCAATCGCTCTTTCCCCCCTTGGCAGGAGCTGCCTGTCTCGTGGTGTTGACCTTGGCTGGTTTTACTCTGTGGCTGGAGCAGACTCACACCATAAATTCCCTGTCTTCTAGGAATCTTAGCATGGGAAAGCAAAGGAACACGAAAGAGAAACGTGGATTCAAATAGTTTTGCATCTTAGCACAGAATTAAGGGGGGTTGGCATCAAGCAGCTGATGATTTCCCTGAGCAGAGAGGTGGTACATGGACACCCTGGGCATCCCATGGCACCCATGGCACCCATGGCTGGCCACAGGTGTGTGGGGATAGGAGCTGCCAAGTGCCAAGGGGTGGCACAGTCCTTGGGCACACAGAGATGGGCATTGAGCACTGCTGACTTTCCAGTCCCCATCACAGGTCCCACTGGTGTTTGGAGCAGAAGGATGAGCTGGATGTGGTGCACAGAGTGGGATGCTGGGTCAGGAGTAAGGCTGAAGGTTTTGTAGGAGAGAGGCAGGGGCAGGGGTTAGGATTAGGAGCAGAAGCAGGGGTTGGGGTTAGGGGTAGAGGTTGGGGTTAGG
>NW_008682603.1:0-2359 GCF_000695815.1 Acanthisitta chloris
AAGACCACCTATTCTGAATGGAAAAAATGGTTGGACTTGTTAATCATGGATGCCTCTTCCAACCCAGTTGATTCTATGATTAAAAGCTTGGAATTCCATCTTCAAAACCTTCCTGTGTGTTCCATGATGCCAAGACTGGATCGAAAGAAACAACTAGCAAGAACATGAGAACCATTAGATGTGAATTTCAGGTTCATTTTAAGGAACAGGAGGAAAATATACTGAAGATGAGAATCCCTAACAAGGACTAAGCCAGTGCCTCTTGTAGATTAGTTCTATATATTATTATTGGACCTTTCAAAACCTTTTCAGAGAAATTCCACCTGTTTCACAGAAATAAAAGCTTAAAATATCTGCTTACAGATCTTAAACTGAGTGCAAAACAGAGAGGGCAAAAAACAGCTTAATAGAATGACTCTGCAAAGAACGGAGAGCGAGGGAGAGGAGCTGAAGTGGTGACTCCTGAGGATGAAGGGCAGCTCCTGACTCCAGTGAAGGAACACAGGACACTAATCCAGCAGTAACCACAGCTCAAACTTCCACCACACAAAGGCACAAAACATCCTTCCAACCTGTGCCAGCTTATCAAAGCCTTGTGAGTGTCCCTGCTGCCGCTCCACATGGCACTTCTGGGCGTATCGACGATTGCCATCCATGATGAAGGCAACATGCTTGGGCATTGGACCTGCCTGGAAAAATGAGGAGAAACAAAGAGATCCTAAAGGGAACAGCCAAGCTGGGCTCTCTCATCAGAGTGCAGTCCCACTGACCCCAGCAGCACTGCCTGGTTGTGGGAGTGCAGTGGTATCTTTGAGTCTGAGTTGGAATGGGTAAGATGCTAATTAGATGCTTAGCAAGCCCAGTTTAGAATGTCCAAAAAAAGTGTCAATATTGACAATTCCCTCAACTGAAAAGCAACTTTGCCCTCCCTGTTTCTCTCATGTGCCAGAGACCTGCAGTGCCCAGGAGAGCAGCAATGCCACATAAAACTCCTGCAGCCACAGGGAGGGAACACACAGGTTTATGCTGCAAGTTTTATTTCAGACTTCAAGAGCCTTTTCATCGACACAATTAACTTCAGAGAAAACAAAAATGGCCTAAAACTTCCCTCCATCTAAGAGGATATTCCTTTCCACTGACCTCTCTAGGTCTCACAGACAGAAAAGCAGCACCACCAGTCTCAGGGCTAAGCAAGGAGAGGATTTTCTTGCAACTGGTGAGTTTATTCTAATCAGGACAAATTCAGTTTCATTTCTTAGCCTCATAATCCAATCATCTTGCTTCTCTCCCTCCTCCTGTGCCCTGCCTTCATCAGCAAGGGCACAAAGCATGGGAGGTTGGGAGTGTAAGCTCATTATTGGCAAGCACTGCCTACAGCCTTGCCTGGCTGCAAGACTAAGCTAAAGTAATCTCCCACCCTGGATTTCTGAGTAGGGATGTACACCCAGTACCAGCACTAGCTGTACCTTTGCTAGCAATGCTCCTTTCCAGAGCAGGAGACAGTTTCACCCTGAAGAACCAGTTCTCTACCACAGGTAACCAAATCCATCCCTTACCTTAATGATGTTGGCACAGAACCTCTCGATGATGGTCAACTCTCCCTCTCTGATCCACGACATTTTTGACCAACAGCTCCTTTTCTTTCCAAAGGGAAGATGAAAATCAATGGGTTAGAAGTAAAGATGATGATTTGAACCCAAAGCAAATAAACCACCTTGAAAAAATCAGCTTTGACTTGCTGTTCTGGAGCCCTTTGTACAGCTTGTGCAAGTCCTTTGACCAGCAGGCAAAGAAAAAGTTCAGAGATGAGCTCTGGAATTTTCCAGCAGTGGATTCTGCACTAGATGGTGGCAAGGAAAACCATCCCTGAGTCCTCCAGCTGAGTTGGCTGTGAGCTGGTTACAGACCCACAATTTGGGTGCCACCAACACAAACTGATCTCCAATGCTCTGGTGTTGGAAATCCTTCCACTGAACCACCACCTCTATCACCAGCTGCCCTGAACCTGTGTCACCACTGGCATTGCTTTTCCTTCACAAATACAGAACTTTAGCCTCTGCAGCTGTAAAAATATTGTGGGGTTTTTTTTTAACCACAATACCTGCACATCAAATCCTAAGATCTGATTTGAACTAGATAATTGGAACTTCCACATTAACCTTCAGTTCTCTCAGCTAGAAACCCTGAGAGAGGTGAGCACAGCAGCAATGCTGTGGGGGCAACACAGATCCAACCACCTGGTACCCATCCAGGGGCAAAAGCAGATCCAATTACACTGATGACATTCATTTTCCATCTGGGCTTTCTCTGCCTCTTCCCTGAGGAAGAAATTTCTACCCACAGCCACAGCCACAAAGCA
>NW_008682603.1:2420-2734 GCF_000695815.1 Acanthisitta chloris
GAACCTCGAGCTGGGCATAAAGCTCTTAAAACCCCTGAGCTGAGCACACATCCTGCCCGATGCCACCTTCGGCTGCTCGGGGCAATCAGCCTTTCACACGCGATTTCACACCGTCATCCCCACCAGCATCCTTCCCACTGCAGGTTCCCGCAGCCCCTCCAGCCCTCCCGACCAGGGGAGGGGAGCACGGAGCATCCCTCGGGGGAATAGAGCATCCCTCGGGGGAACAGAGCATCCCTCGGGGGAACAGAGCATCCCTCGGGGGCGCGGGGCATCCCTCGGGGGAGCAGAGCATCCCTCGGGGGAACAGAGCA
>NW_008682604.1:0-3101 GCF_000695815.1 Acanthisitta chloris
CCGCTCGGCCCCGGCGCCTCGGCCGGCCCCAGCCAGCACTCAGCCCAGTAAATATCTGCATTAATGGAGTACAGGCCCTGCTGCAGCAATATGTATTTGCTACAATTTATTGTCTATAAAAGTCACGAGCGGTGAGTTACGGCTGGTAAAAAAATAAAACTGTGTTTTTCTTGGTAATAACTGGGATCCGAGCACTCGGCTATGGAGCATGCCACGGAGCACGGGAAGCTGCTGTATAATAAAAGGGTGACATGGTCATTTTTCCCCAGTTTTGCATTACGCAGACACACTCATGCATGGTGCTTTTTAAATTCTTATTATACGTGGGGTCGGGAGGTCGAATGTCAGAAAGTACTGTTAATTTCACGGGGTTAGGGGAAAGTAAATTCAGAGGGAATACAGATCACTTAGCACAGAAAAGCAGCTCCTCTGAAGTTTGGCTCTACATTTGTTAACCATCTCCTTCAGCTGCCGAACCAGTGAGACCAGGGTGACATTCTGGGCCCTGCTGCACGGCTCGGAGCCATTCGGGCTGCGCTGAGAAACTGCAGGGGAAGCACTGGAGATGGCTTAAAGTTCAATCTGACAAGAGATGGAAAATAGATTTCCGTCTCCATTGGGCAGGAAGGGAACATCCTGTGGCTGCCCAGGGGCCTCTCCGAGCACAGCCTGGAAGGTGGCACGAGGAGCACCAGGGGAGGGGAGGGTTTGTTTTGCCATAGGATGCTCTGGTGATTTACCTTCTCTATTGCTCTTTTCATCGTTTATATTTCAAGGTTTGGGTTTTAGTTTTTTGCAAAATAAAATCATGGCAAACAGGCCAAATTTTAGGCAATGCCTCTCGGTTTTTTCAAACAATAGGGGAGTGGTGATAAAACACAGTGGCAGAGCTGCTCTTCTCCCAAGGCTAATCCAAAAGCTGCTTTTTCTTATACATAAAAAAAAAGAAGCTATTTTTTGGATAAAATCTGCCTTACTCCCCATGCAATTTCAAGCAGTAAACAGTGTAAAAGTGTGAGGGTGCCTTACATCAAAGATGCTAAGGAGCTTTTTGCCATTGCCTGTATTGAAAGTCCAACCTAAAGCAGGAGTGCCATAAGGCCCATGCTCCTCATCCGTTTGTGACACACGAAAAGGGACAAGAAGCAGCAAAACAAACCAGCTAAACTGACTCAAACCACTGCAAGAGCCACTGTAAGAGACACCCAGGGCCGTTCCCTGCGAGGAACCTGCCGGGCCCAGCGCTGGGCTGGGTTTGGGTTTCTGCACTGGTGTCTTGTGCGAGATTCCTCCGAGTCACAAGTGCTGCCAGGCTCAGCTGCCCCCTCGTAATGAGATTTTAATGAGCCAGGCTGGGTGTTTGTGTTTTGGCAGCGCCTCTAATAGCGTTAGCATTTAGACGGTCACAACTGGGCTCGGCAGGGCAGCGCGCGGCGCTGGGCTGAACCTCACCCCTGTGCTGCAGGGAGGGAGCTCGGGCCAGGCCTCCGGGGAACTGGTTTTCCCTGGACTCTGAGGAACTGGGGAGGGTCTGGAGGAATATCTGACTCTGTGGACGTGGTGGGTTCTCCAGGGGCCGAGCCTGGGAGCAGAGCACACACACTGCCTGCTCAGCCAACGATGCACAACTGAGCTCCACGTTATCCCTCTCTTCCAAATCAGCACTCCTAAAAATTGCTGGGGCACAGTGGAGTAGCAAACACAACAACTACACACACACACATTATTCGAGCTGCACTGTGAACTTTGCAGTGCTGTGTTTCACTCGCTGCCGCCTATAATTAAAACTTTCCCCCATCCCCTCTCCTGCGAGTCGCCTGTTGCCTGAAGATTTAATCCTTCATTACCAGTTAAAACAAAATCACCAATTAGGCACATGAACACGTCTGTATTAATCTCATTAAGGTGATGGCACCAAATAAATTGGAACTATTTTTGTGCTTTTACTGTGTTCCTATGGCTTTATCAGGCCCTGTGGTCATATACAAAGACCTTGCAGCTCAGTCATTTAGAGTCATTCGGTTGTGGACTAAATGTGGCATTACCATCTATGGCTGAAAATTGCTTTCAGCTTTTAAACTGCACTGACTAGTCTGTAGTTAATCTTAGATCATTCACTTGCAAAATTAAATGAGCCAGAACGATGGGCGGCTTTTTTTTTCCTTTCCTTTTTTTTTTTTGTGTGTGTGTAAAATAATACATCACAAAACACTTATTTGCCCTGCCCAAAAGAGAGATCAAATTCATTTAAAATCCCATAAAGCAGAGTGGTGAATTTTTAATTTTATTTAGGAGCACAGGGCTGGAGGGGGAGAGATCTTCCCCCAGCACATCAGTGCTGTAAATTTACATATAGAACATAGTTTGATGCCTAACCAACCTTTAATCCACCTTTGATGTATACTCCTACTTCAGTATGGATCATGTGATGCACCTTATTAATGCAAATGTAAGAAGGATTGTTTGGGATCTCTGATGTAATTAGCCATAAACCACGTTTAAAAGGAAAGGGAAAAAAAGGCACTTCCTTTGTCACTACGATTGCGCAGAGTTGTGCACGTGGAGATGGAGATCAAGGAACCAAAGAGACTTTTAGGCTGGAAAAGACCTCTAACACCAGCAAGTCCAACACAGCAATACTCCAGAGAGGACTACAGCCACCAACCCCCAGCAGGGCCCTCACCCCAACCTCCTGGTTTCACTGCACCTGCATTGATCCCTGACTATTCCACTGCAAGAAACCAAAGCTGTAGCAAAGCCTAATTAGTTCTTAACTTCCCAAACAACACAAGTAATGAATCCATTAATGCTTGAGCCCTCCACCATCAAAACCCATGGAAATTTTGCATTTTAACTAAAGACTCAGGGCACCTTCTCTAAGTTCCCCTTATGCTTCGCTTCTGCCCCACTGAACCACTTTGCCTTGTTATTAGCATAACGACTGTAATCCTTTCTGTGTTTCAAACCACGCAGGGCTGTAAGGATGAGCCTGGCAGAGCATCTCCCCCCGGCAGGGCAGCGGGGCAGGGGCAGTTCGGGGCTCCGAATAAATCCAGAGCCAGTCAGCCAGCACACCGGAGCGGCCGCGGCCGAGCCCGGGA
>NW_008682605.1:0-1281 GCF_000695815.1 Acanthisitta chloris
AAAAAAAGAAAATAAGACAGAAAGAGATTTAGAAACCTTGCAAGTGCTTTGAAGATACAGTTGCAAAAAATTGTAAGCACCAATAGGGACTCATTTTTTGAAGTGAGTTTCAAAAATTGCTCAGGCAACTACCAGTAGCATAAATGCAGTTTGACTAAGAAAATTCAGAGCTGAAATATTTTATTTCAGGCATAAAAAAATATTTGCTGATAGATTTGGATTCCCAAATGTCTAAGAATCAGTCTTTTGACCTGCCATAGGCATCAGCTAAAGAGAAACTGCCATGTTCCAGCTGAAATCTTCAATCTAAGTTAAACTCCTAAAATTGATAAGTCATTTAGGACTGAGGTAAATTGCAGAGTTACTTCTTTGAACTCCAGCAAATCCAAATGAGTCAAAACATGTTTGTCATTTAGCCATGAACTCCATTCCTGGCTGGATATATTATCTTTCCAAGTGCTGTGGCTGCAAAATACAATGCAATCTCCCCTTTCACATTGCACTATCTTGCCTTTCTATCCTGAGTTACCACAGCCTGTGACAAACTGTTCTGGCATACAACTGCATCAATAATGAAAAAGAAACCAAATATAAAAAAAAATAAAATTGTTTCTTCCAAGAGCCTTAGATGTACAGCAAAAACATCTTGAAAGCACCAAGTATTCTGTCTCTACTGTTTTCCTCTACTTTGGTAGTTAGTGGCCCAAAGTAGCACAGTGCTTCAGGCTATCAAGAATATCAGGCATTGGCTGTCTCCAAAAAGTCAGGACCTCTTATCACACTGCATATCCTTGGGTTTCACAGATGCTACTTACCACAGAAGTGACAGCCTCAGCTGAAAAAGAAATGGAAATGTAGTTCTTTCTACTGACGAGTGCTAACCAGGTGTAGTAAGTAATGACTTTTGTCCTCTTCACAAACAAAACCAACATATTCCTGACACATCTATCAAATAGTTTTATTTTCTCCAATTCAGTATCTTTTGTTCTGGCTGAGATTGTTTAAAGGATTTCCTGCTTGGATCTTGGTTTTTTTATTCCATCTTCTTTTCCTTGGCTTTCAGCTAGTGTCCCTGCTGGGGTTTTTGTTGTTGTCTTTGGGCTTTCAATGTCAGGTTCTTTTTTTTTTTTTTTTTAATTTGGAAGAATCAATCACTTCTCACTTACCACCCTCTCCAGGAAGAAGTCAAGTGTTTTCAGGTCACAGCTGTTATTTCCACTAGCCCTGTGCTCCAAGTGTGTCTCTGTACATGTGTGTTGTCTTCAACGGCACATGCCGTTG
>NW_008682605.1:1350-5507 GCF_000695815.1 Acanthisitta chloris
CCCCAGATACTGTCTGAAGAAGGAATACAGCATTAAGGCACAGATTCACAAAAAGCCTGTAGGTGCCAAACACCTACCTGTATAAGGCCACCACCAACTGTCCTTGTACTGAGATCAGTTGACGTAACCAAAAGATGCCACAGAAGGACAAAGACTGGATTTTTCTGAGCTAAGGCTACTGGGCCAGGATAAATGGCCTCTCTCATGGAGGATGGAGAGGGAGCTGAGGCACACCTCAAAGAAGGCAATGCTGGACTTTGAAGGTGGGAAAGGAAAGTGGGACAGTGGGAAAGGAAAGGAGAGAAAAGGATACCTTCCTGGTTTTAAAAAGAATTGACATTTATTTTCTGTTCTCCAGATGGTAGAGAAAAACACACTGAGTAGGTGGATGGTGTGAGTCAAAAGTATCATCATTCTTCTGTGGGAGCCTCCTGTGCATGGGCAGAGCACCAGCAAGAAGGGGACAATTCAGGTAAAGGTTTGGAGGAGAGTCAGCAGCTTAAGTTGTCAGGATGAATCTAGGGCATAGGTTGTAAAAAGCAAGTGAGTTGCAGCTTCATATCACTTCTTTTCACACGCTTAACAAGTTGCGAATGAGTGGCTCAATGTCTGGGGCACAAAGCATTTTACTTTTTCAATGTCTTAAACCTAAGGTCTTTCTGTGTTGAGACATAATTGACTTCCCAGCCCTGAGGATGGATGGATGGAGAGACAGACAGACAGACAGACAGAGAGAGACAGACATACAGACCCACCCTATATCTGTATATATCCCTTGCAATGGGAGAGAAGGAACAAAACCATGTATGCATTACAGACCAGTTTAGGAGGACTTCATGAGCCACTCTCCCATGTTCTGTGTCCAGCTCTATAAGCCATGGCTTTAGCAGCACTAATGCAGCTATTTCAGAACCCTTCCAGAGGATTTGTAGTAAGAGCTGAATATGACATGATCCATCCAGGTATTTACACAGTGATTTCACTGGCATAGGATCTGTGTATCTGGCATAAAGCAAGCTGGTCTGAGCGTGTGAATGTGATAAAAGTGGATAAAACTGTGATGCATAGAAAAGTGGGTCCCAGATACGTGCTCACCTTGGGCCATTTGATTCAGAACATGCCAGATCTGGCCACTGCAGATTCATTCTCTATTTCTCCTTTCTTTCTCCACGAAAACACCTTATATGAATTTATCTTTTTCAAAGCACAGAGCAAGAAATTGACAAAAATTAAAGGATTTTTTTCTATATATTTGTTTTATAGCTAACACTGATGACTAAAGCCCCTTATGCATAGAAAGGTTTGCAAGAGAGTGGTTAAACCAGTACCAGTTGTAGGATCTCCTATACCACAAGAAGTATGGAAGTAAAATTAGAACAGGGCACTCATTAGGGAGTTGCTACTTGGTCCCAGTCAGGGTGACAAACAAATGTCATGGTGAGAAATCAGTCAGATAATAAAGTAGGAAAATTATTACAGCCTAAAACTAGGCTACAAATTCTTGACATTTGAGTATTTGTGAGTGACAGCACCTGCCTGCTTTGAATAATGGTCCAAATTTAACACTGACATCAGCTGCTGCAAGGATTTCTACTTGGCCTCTACTGTAAATAACTCTGATGGTAAAGAGCCTGTCCCTCCTTTTCAACACTGGCATGAAGCACAAAGGCATTCTGGGGAGCAATGCACCCATCTAACATGGCAGAATCAGTGCCAAGCAATTGAGCAACATACTTATTAAAGCTATGTTAATGCTTCTCTGAGAGGAAATTATCTGAATAGCTTACCTTGATTAAAAGTATGTTTCACAAGAAGTAGGTTTACAAATTCAAAGAATCAGAATTTATGCATGAAATGTCACAGGCAAGAAACTTTGCTGATGTGTTATTAAACAAAATAAATTATTAGCATAATTTTATCAATATGGAAAAACTAAACTATTATTTACTACATTCATTGAATGTAAGACTGATTACTTGAAACTACTGAGAGAATTCTCTGGAATAAATGACTACAGATGCACTTAGGGGCTGTAAATATCTGAGATGTAATCTAAACTCACCTACAGCTCCATACGCAGACACATACGCACACTTTGTTCCCTAGGAATTCAGGGCAGGCGTCTAGTAAAAACATTGTGGCACTTACTCAGGCTGCATGCCCAGCTTCTCGGTGTGTGGAGATGAGCCTGGGGAACCACATGCCATAGGGATCAACTCACCTTTCCATTTGAGTAATTCAGGAGAAACTCTGAGAAGTTACTGCATTGCAAACTGAGGTAAGAAAGGAGAAGGCTGCTTTCAGTTTTATATCATTTTTCACAGACTCAGATCAAGCTTTTACTCAGATGTTGGGAAGTCAGCTGTCTTTTTTCCCTGATCAATGAGCTGCCAGAGCAGTGCAAACTGATATAAACTGTCATGTTTGCTGTTGTGCTGAACTTGGTTAAGATGTTTGAGGAGATCTCTTGTTTAAGGGGTTCATGCTTGAAGGTGTTTACCCTATGGCATATCCATGTAGTGTTCTTTGCATTGATTTATTAGTAAATATGCACAGAAATAATACTGACTTTGTAAATCAGGATGAGGGACTGACTGCCTATGTAGACACACAATGTCTGACAAGCAAAAGAGCCACAGTATTGACTGGGAGGGGGCACATAAGCTCTCTGACACCAGCGCCTTCTCTGTGTGACAGTGCTAACTGAGCACACCTTTCATCACTATTTCAGGCCAGGATTTTAAAGTCCTGAATTCTGGAAGCCAGAGACATGAACAGCATCCTAAATCTACCACCATAAAATCTCTTCTGAGTGAAGGTTATCTCCAATTTAAGGTAGCTGGGCCAGCCTGGCTGAGGTTTCAGTCCCTCTCTAGTGGCCTGTGCATGCTGCTGAGGGTCTTAAGGACCATAACTCAGTTCAGGCAAAAAACTAACAGCCAAAAGCAACTGCAACAGTTCAGAGCTTCTGTTAAACATTTTTAACACATCACTTTGTTAAAGGAAAAGACTGAAGATTAAATAAGCCTCTTTCATGTACATTGTTGTAGTGACCTACAGTGGCCACAAAGAGGCTCTTGTCTCCCTTGAGGATTGGGATGTAACAAGCTCCTTTTCTGCTCAATTTCTTGCAAGTAACTCTATAGGCTATATTCGATTGTCATGTGTTTTCTTGTTGTTAGAAGATTTGATCTACAAACTTTAAAATTATGTTCAAAGATTTTGACTGTGCTGAAAAAAAAACCCCAAACAACAAAAGGTTTAATACTAATTAATAATGTGGAATATGAGGACTTGCGGTGGCTGTTTGTCTTGGCATTTGTGTGGTGACTCATGATTGTAAAGGTATCTAGCTTAACACACGTTTAAAAGCAAAATCAACATTATTACCTTCAGTTTTACTTCCACTGTAAAAGCCAAAGATCTCACTCTAACATGGAAAAAAAAGCTGGCAATGGAAGATTATATTATACTCCAGCACATTTGGATATTTTTAAAGAAAGCTTACTTTGTTGGAATTTAAGAAACAAGTTTCAAGAAAACGTTAGGAATACTGTAACACACTCATTGCGTGGTATCATACTGGACCCAACGAAAAAAGGGAAGTGTCACCCGTGATAACAGTGAAATTAGAAACTGCACCCATTACACACAGAGTTATCACTGGAGAAGTGACACTTCTGGGTCTGCCCGAACAGCCTCATGCCTTGCAAATGCCAAAACAAGTCTGAAACACTGAGATAAGCAGAAGTGATGAGAAGCGCTAAGAGGCCCTTTCGGACAACGGAAAGAACACAACAGCTGGAAAAGATATCTCTAGCATGCGGGAGAGTAAGTTCCTGTAGTGCTGAGACGCGCTGTGGTAAATGCAGTTTGATAAGTGGGAAAGCAAGGGCATTGGTGACATACTCAGACACCAGGTCGATTGTATTTTATGAACATTATTTGGGGATTCTAAAAGAAAAAGGGGGGCAGGTGGAGAATCTCTTTGCTTTTTTTAGCGTTTTGTTTTATTTTTCCTCGCAGCTACTGTCCCTTCTAACTCGTCTCCTTTAATTCCAGCTCGCTCCAGCAACCGCAGGCGGTTCTTCCCTCCCGGGCACGCAGGTACCCTCCGGGACACAGGTGGGGCGAGCGGGGCGACCCGCCCGGCACCG
>NW_008682606.1:0-8092 GCF_000695815.1 Acanthisitta chloris
GAGGAGATGTCAGGAGAAATGTTTTCCTGATTAGGCTGTTCAGGCACGGGGATATTGCCCAGGAAGATGGTGGAGTCACCATCCCTGGAGGTTTTTAAGAGGTGTCTGGATCTGACGCTGGAGGATATGGTTTAGGGTTCAGGGATTACAGCAGTAACCAGTTAATGGTTGGACTTGATGATCTTGGAGGTCTCGCCTATCCTTGATGATTCTATGATTCTATATGCATGTCCCACTGTATTTTTCCTCTTGATGATTAATTCCTGCATTTTGAGTTCTCTGTTTTGCTTTAAATGATTGCTTGACCATATATCAGTCCTTTAGCTAGCTAGAGAGGCTCTGTGTATGGCCTGGAGAGCACACTAGCAAGGCTGTTACTCTTCTCCTTTTTGGTACGAGTTTTAAATGCTGCTGTACCTGACTCTGTGTCTTTTCACTGTAAGGATCTGAACATTTCTCTTTTCTCTCCTACTCTGCTTGGTTTTGCAGTGCACGCTGTGGAGAGTAAGTGTTGCTGTATCTTTTTTTCTTTCCTCCAAAAAGCTGTTTACTTACAGAACTAACCTAATTCCTGTTATTTGCTGTGCTCATAACTCCTTGGGGTGGAGCTGTTGGTCTAGGCTGGAATATGAGAAGATTTCCTGAAAGCTAAAAGGAGAGCTATCCTAGGTCATTCGTCTATGGTAAACGAGATGGAAGAGGTTGAGGATCTTTGTCTTAAATGATTTTAATATCTCAGTATTGGAGATAATACGTTGACAAGTGTTTAGCTACACTGTGCAACTAATGTGTTTGAGGGGAACATGCTGACACATGGGAGAGACTTCTGCCTTTTCAAGTCAGATGAGAGAATTATCTCATTTAATCTCATTTGTACAACAGGCTAGAGAATGCTTCTGGGAAATCATGCACTGAGCCTGCTAATCTCTGGGGAGTGCATAGGAAGTTTTATGAGGGTTTGTAAGCCACTGGATTTTTGTAAGGGTCATCATGGTGGTTGGAGGTTGAGATGTGTTGTTTCAAGTCAGTAACATCTGAGGGCTCAGACTCTCAGCTTTGCTCGCTCCTTCCTGCAACGTTTTCTGTGTTGACCCTTGCCTCATTCCCCTCATCACAATGCATCCTCATGCCCCTCAGCATCTTCCTGCCACTGTGCTCCTGTAAGATATTTTCCTCCATCAGATTCATCCCCAGTTTGAAAATGCCCTGGCTCACCTTGGAACAATGTGTTTGGGTGGCTGTCTTAGGTTTCTTGGAGTCTTCACGTGTTTGTTGACAGAGTCCTGAATGGCTGTAAGAGCTGTTAATTCTCTTTAGGGGTTAAGGGCTGAATTTCGGAGCCTAAGGAGGCCTTGTGGTTGTTCAGGTCAGAAATGCAAGGTGGGGAGAACTCTTCAGATAGTAAAACTGTGTTACTAAAGCAGTGGAGTTCTGTAAAAACAGGCAGAGTTCTTGACAAACTTAAGATGTTTTACAGGTCTCTGTTTTGCCTAACGGGGCGATTAGCTGTGATTACAGAAAGGACTATTTGTTGCTTCATTAATAACAGTCTCTGGACCTAGCTGACAGTCTTTTAAAGGTAATCTGTTCTGTTTTCTCTTCCTGTTCCTTCTCTAAGCAGGCTGAGTAGTCTGTTGGTTTATGTTAAGCAAACTATGGCTAGCTAAACATTTATCTGCAACCTGGAGTCTGCACACAGGTGCTTAGCATAATCCTCAGTGATCAAAAGTAAAGAAACCTGTGGTCTGACGAAGTCTGGTTTAGAGACTGAAGTATAAATCATGCATTATTGCAGAGCTGTAAATCACTTACTGGGGAGAGTTTTATAAAAGCTAATGAATCAGTGTTGTATCTCCAGAAGGCATAGCAGGGCACTGGGGGGGCAGTTTGTTCTGGATAGCCATAACTACTACTATGGGTCCCATACAATGTAAATCTAGTGTCACAGGTTGGTTGATGACTGGTCCTTTTCAAGTGCTGCCCTGGAATTTCCTTGGTGCTGTGCTATTCCTGTAAGTTTCCTCACTAGTCCTCAGCTCCACTTCACATGCCAACACATGTGACTACCCAGGCAATAAAGCAGATCAACACCATAATCCTGCAAAGGCTTGTAGGACCACAGCTACCAGGAGGAGCATTGCTCTCCCTCCCTGTGCATCACTGTGCTGGCACAGCACAAGTGTTGGTGCAGCTGTGGGATTGACCTTACTTTGGAGCTGTTCTGGCTGAAAGAATAGCCTAACATAAAGCACCACTTGCATTTCAGCCTGTTACAGACTCTGATGTGGCTTGTAGCCAAAAGGAGAGTGGGACTGGGATGAGCCACTTACAGAAAGCTGAAGGGACAAAGAATGTTTCATCCCATTGGCAGTATGGAATCATGGAATATCCTGAGCTAGATGGGACCCACGATCATTGCAGAGTTCCAGTAGGTGCAATTTAAATGCAGACCCACCAGAGCCAGGGGCTCCGTGGAGTTTTGTTGTTAACTGAGGGTTAGTTAGTGTCTGTACAAAAGGCAGCAAGACTTGATACTCCACTGACAGCTAAGCCACTGAACTCTTAAGTACAGAAAATACTGCAGATGAAACAGGGTGTTGCTGGTAACTATAAAGAAAAACAGCATAGCGTAATGCCAAGGCCACTTCTCCCTTCTTGCCTTCCCCTGCCCACTATCACAGCCACCTCCAAAGTTTTAGTAGGAATTTCTTTTTAACGAATCCAACCACCAGCACAGGCACACAAACCACTGTGCTAGTGAAAATGACAGGTCTGTGCTCTTGTCAGAGACAGCAGCAGGAAATCTGAAGCCAGTGCAGCTCTGAGCTCTTCATAATGCAGAACCATTGCCTTAATTCCAAGGACTGCAGCTTTAGCTTCTGAGCATTGGCCATTTTAGCTGTGAAATGCCAAGGCCTCTCCCTACATGGGAGCCTTGGGATGAGTACACTTTAGGCTTAGCATTTCCTTTTCTAACTGTACATTCCCTGGGTTTGCATGCATATATGTTTGGGTTTAGTGTATTAGTAAAGCTTCTGGTTGTTCACTGAAAAAAGTTATTGGAAAAAGAAATGAGTTCACAGCATACTCATTTTAAGTAAATGTTTTAAAGGAGGGGCTCGTTCCAATCAGATCTTTAGCTTTGCAGCCTCTCTTGTGCTAGGCTCTCCAGGGAGCAGCATTCCTAATGTGTGGTCATAAAGTAGCAGCACTTGGTGATTCCATCAGCTCTTAACAAAGTAGCCCATGATTGTTGAAGTGTGCTTCATTTGTGAAGTGATTTTTTACTTTGAAAGGTGAGGTCTGGCTTCCTGGGCACATGAATTTCCCTGTCAAAGTGCCCACAGCCTCGTTTCTTTCAGATGATTGTGTGACTTTGAATAAACCTGGAAGGAGTGATATTGAAAGGAAGTTGTAATTTATATTTTCATCCTGAGACTGATGCTTCTGACATTGCCTAAAGTTGTTTAAGTAGCCAACCACATGATACCCATAACAGAACCTGAGCACTGCTCATATCTCTACCAGATCTCTTCTCCAGGCACATGGTGCTGCCAGTGTTGTCATATGCTGTACACAGAAAGGGCAGAGGTGAGGCAACTCAAATTCCCCAAATCCTAGCACTGGACACAGTCATCTTGGCCCCAACAGTGGTTTGCAAATACCCTGCTCAGGCCATCCCTGCAAAGACCTTTCCTTTCCTGGAGTGTTCTCCAGGCAGCAGTAGCAAGGCTGATAGGCCTTGATGATGATGATGATGATTTTTTAGGGCAGTTGCTTGTGATGTTAAAGCATGTGCTCTGCATAGTTGTTAGTTTAGATCTGCTGTGCCTCTGTGTTTTACAGTAGTGAGAGGAGTTATGTGTGGCTGAGGTAACAGTGAGGCTTTCCTTGCTTGCTTCTGGGATCTTGTTTTTGCCCTAGATGAAGAATACATTCAGGTGAGGACTGAAAGACCTATTCTGAAGTAACCCCAAATTAAAGTTATTTTCGTTCACTCTACCAATGACCAGTCTGTGTCAGGAATTACAGCAGTTTTATCTGCCACATGCCTTACTCTAAGCAAGAGAGAAACCCAGGCAAATATCTTGCCATTTTAGATAGTAATGGAAATGAGAGGAGCTCCCATATAAGCTAGAATGTGGTACACGTGTGCTTGTTATGACAGTGTGAACTATATTGTTAAACTGTTTTTCTATTACAGTTCATGATCTGCAGAGCTTCGGACTTGAAAATGTAAGTGTTCTCAGGGTAGTGTTTTAGTTCTCTTAGTCTATTCTCCTTCTGGATTTCCCTCCCTTTGGAACACTGACATCATGATCATGGCAGCTTTGACTTTATGGGTCTGAGCAGAGCCTGGGACCTGATTTCACAGAGGTGAAGTATGTTCTGGGACATCTGCATGCTGCTTGGAAAGCCTGTTCCCCTCTTCCTGAGACTGTCTTGCTCCTTGATCTATGCTCCCCAGTTTTCTAAGGGTGACGTTTTCACAACTGCATCTGGATCTGTTGGAGTTTACCTTGTGCTCTGAAGAAAGCAGATGGTGCTCATATCTGTGCTGCTAAGGCAGCTGACAGCATGGTGCTCCTGTGGCCAGGAAGGGAGTGGGTGGGAGAGCCTGCTCTGTGGATGGGAGGGAAGGGCAGAGGGTCCTGGGGATTTTCAGCAGGGTAAGGAGAAATTCCGTGCCTTGGAATCTCCCATGAATAAAAAAAACCAACAAGTGTTTCGGTTTTTACTGTTGGGAAGTGCAGAGAAAAGAAGGACCTGCCTCTGTTCCAGAGCCATGCTCAGAATATACAAATCATGAGCTTTAGGCCCCTTATCTGGTCCCTGTGTCTGCACACTTGTTTGAGTTATTAGCATTTCCCTTTCAGATCAATATGACGCACTATATCAAACATCTCTCCTTTGGAAGGGACTACCCAGGCATTGTGAACCCTCTGGATGGAACAGCTGTCACTGCACAGCAAGGTAAGAGCCACCTGAGAAAAACCTCTCCTAAAGTGTCTGTGGTAATAAGTGTTAGAATAGGAGCAAAGTTCCCAGTCTGTAACCAGAACCTTGACAGCATTGTGTGAACTGCAGACTCCTCCACCTCGTGCTCTGGGTGGAGCAGCTCTCTCCATTCATCTGGAGCAGATATGCCAACATGTTTTGATTCTGTAACCTTTCTCCAAGATCTCTGTTCAGTGTTTGTGGATGTGCAGCAGCAGGTACAGCACATCAGCATTAAACACCTACCTCAGGCATTGTTCAAGGAGAGCCCTGGCTAGATCCTGCGTGCAGCAGGAGAGAACCAGAAGCTGCAGGGGAGAGCAAAAAGGCCTAATTGGTAGTTCCTGGAGAGCTGTGGTTTCTGTCTGACCTTGACATACCCAACAGTAACAGCTTGAAGAGCTGCAGTGAAGTTGAGATATTGCTGATCTGTTCTAGATAGCTACAGTTTGCTGGCTTGAGGAGGAAAGGCAGTTCCCTCCTCGTGCTGCTGCTGTGCAGGAGGCTCATAAAAGGTCTAGAACACATGTTGTATGAGGAAGGGCTGAGGGAATTGGTTTGTATAGCCTTGAGAAGAGGCTCAGGAGTGTCCTCGTGGCTCTCTACAACTCCCTGACAGGGCTGGGGAGAGGTGGGGGATGTCTGTCCTGCCAGGGCTGCAGGGAGAGGAACAGGGGGAATGGCCATAAACTGAGACAAGGGAGAATCAGATTAGATGTTAGGAGAAGTGTTTTCCCGTTTAGAATGTTCAGGCACTGGAATATTGCCCTGGGAGGTGGTGGAGTCACCATCCCTGGAGGGGTTTAAGAGGTATCTGGATCTAGTGCTGGAGAATGTGGTTTAGAGGTTACAGCAGTGATGGGTTAAGGGTTGGACTTGATGATCTTAGAGGTCTCCTCCAACCCTGATAATTCTGTGATTCTGTTCCCATAAGCCTGCTTGTGGGCATTTTCTCTGAAAGTTCCTGGCCTCACTTTACATTGCCATTGTAGGGTTTATTTATTTTTAGATCCATTGAAATCTGCAAAGTTTGTCTTTGCAAGTCCTTGGTGCTGTATATAGTAAAGCCTGGAGAAAGAAGTCATTTGCTTTGAAGTGGTGGTAGAACTGTTAGGGTTAGGTTGGAACAGCTCCCCAGGGCAGTGGTCACAGCCCCAAGGCTGACAGAGCTCCAGGAGTGTTTGGCCAATGCTCTCAGGCACAGGGTGCATTGTTGGGGTGTCCTGAGCAGGGCCTGGAGTTGGACTGGTGATCCTTGTGGGTCCTTCCAAGTCTGAGTATTCTGTGGTTCTGTGAAGTAGATTTCAGGTTAAATTTATGTTTATTGCAGCTAAATGTGAGAATTACTTCAGCTATAATCTTCTTTAGGAAATTTCATAGAAAAGAGGTTTTCACAGCAACTCCTGCATTCCAGCTGAAGGAACAGGCTGGTCTGAGGCAGCAGAAGGAGTTCTCCTACTTTTTGCCTCACTGATCCAGATCTTCCTTTTCATCTCCTGATACAAAAAATCACACACTTCTACAGGAATAAATTTCAATGTTAATTTAGAGCTCAGAATGTTTTCTTAGGGCTATGTTGTTAAAAATAAGAATTTTAATGGTCTAGAATAAGAATTTTCGAGAAGTTTTGCTGGTAAAACTATAGCAAGGTAATTGGTTTGTAGAAGGTTTTCCATTTAGTCGGGGCCAAAATGCCAGTAGTTTTTGTTTTGGTTGGAAAAGACAAGATTCACTGTGGCAAAAGGAAAACTCATGTCAGAAATTAACTTCACTATCTTTGAAAACCTCCAGTAGCTGTTGAGCAGAAAGATGTTCCCTGACAGGTTGAACAAAACCAGTCCATGTCTACCTGGCCTGTCAGTGAAGCTTTCTAGCGTGTTGCCAGATATTGACTGTGCCTCTCTCTGTGTTTGTTTATAGCTTCCATGATGTTTCAGTATTTTGTCAAAGTGGTCCCCACTGTGTATAGGAAAGTAGATGGTGAAGTAAGTACCCTTTTCCCTGTCACTTTGGCTAGTGAAAGCCTTCTCTTTCTCCTCATGTTTTTGACACTGACTCTAACTGTGGGTCCAGGTGTGCTGTCAGATGTATCCTAGGGGCTGTGTTGTGAATTTAGCACAAGCCCCAAATGTGGAATTTGGTAAAGAAACTGGGATAGTATCTTAGCTTGGATCATAATTTCCATCAGTTTATTAGGGATGATGGAATATAGTTGCATTATACACAATTTATTCGCTGTAAGAATAGGAGTGGTATGAACAACATGTAGAAGATTGGCAGGGCACAGGAGAATTCTGGAGTGAGGGTGATTCTCATTTCTGTGAAGATAGGCAGTCTGTGTCCATCTGAAGCCCTGGCACTCTCCTGCCTTTGTGCAGTATTGCCTTTTTTCTGACTTTTGAATGTAAATGCCTTTCTGCCATCAGTGCCAGTCCCCTGAAGCACGGACTGCGTGTTGGTAGAGGATGGCATGGACTTGGAGTTAAGAGGGACAGCTTATGCCATTACTTGCCAACAGATACCTAATAGTCCAGGGTGGAAACTGGTGCATCCCTCACACTTTGAGCTAGCTGGGGCTTTAACAGATAGCCTATAGTAAAAATAGACCTGATGCTGCTAGAGCTCCTTATGACTCTTGTAACCTCTGTCAGGCCTCCCGTGAGTGAGTGGGCAGGGCTGCATTGATGTGGTTCAGTGAGCTCATGTTTCAGTAGCCTTTTCTGTTCCCCATTAACAAAACAACTTCTGCTGTGTTTGTTCCCTGCTAGGTGGTAAGGACTAACCAGTTCTCAGTTACTCGGCATGAGAAAATAGCAAATGGGCTACTGGGAGACCAGGGCCTGCCTGGGGTGTTTGTGCTGTATGAACTTTCCCCCATGATGGTGAAGCTGACAGAGAAACACAGGTAAGAGACCTGAGAAGAGATTTTGTCATTTTGGATAGCTTAAAACTTCATCCTTGCTTAGACAGGCCAGTGAAAATGCCTGAAAGACATCTGAGCCCCTTTCCAGGCAGTGGAAGGAAGAGGTGCTCCCCCATGCCCTCCCTCTCCATGGAGTCATGGTATGTAAGGGGCTGGAATGGAGCTTAGAGA
>NW_008682607.1:0-3078 GCF_000695815.1 Acanthisitta chloris
GCACTGTCCGGCCAGGCTGGAGCTCACAGACCCGGGAAAGCTGCAGTCGGCAGGGAGCTCCTCACTGAGGGCTCTGGGGAGCGAAGGCTGCTGCACTTCACGCGGCTCTGCTGTATCAAACCCCGTGGTGTTTGGGTGTTTCAGGGATACAAAGCGACTGAGAGGTTTAGAGTCTGCATACAGCCCAAATCTGTATCCTAACAAGTCAGCAATGGCATAGGAATTACAGAATCACAGGAGCTGGAAGGGACCCACAAGGACCATAAAAGTCCACCTCTTGGCTCTGCACAGAGCATCCCTGAGAATCACATCATACGCCCGAGACCAGGAGAGAATTTCCTGAAAGCGTTCCAGGCTAGGTTGGATGGGGTTCTGAGCAACCTGGTCCAGTGGAAGGTGTCCCTGCCCATTGCAGGGGCATGGAATGACATGGTCTTTAAGGCCCCTCCCGACCCAAACCATTCTGTGATTCCGTAAGAATCCATCAGGAAAGTCTCATTTCCTCCCAGGATCAGTGAGCAGCAGTGCAGGGATACTGCCTGCTCCCATTGAGCCTCTCCAGCTCAAAACTGAATTCAACTTCTCTGCAACTCTCAGAGGCCTCTGAGAGAAGCAACTTACTTGCATGTGATTCAAGACACAAAAATCCTTTTGTGGGAAAAAGAAAAGAATCTCAACTTTGTCATTACAAGTCAGAGGTGAAGGGATGTACACTGTGCAGTGGGATGTGAGGTTGATTTGAGCACACACATCTGGCTAAAAGGACAACTCAACCATGTTCTGAATTTATCCACTAGTGACCCTTACAGGAACAACTGAGACTACCTAAAAATAAAAGAGTTTTTATACTATTTCTTACAGTTCAGCAGACACAGAGCACAGAGGAAAACTAGAAGAGCCAGACATGTTTCTAGGTATGTTTATTAGACCAGGAATAAAAAAAGGGAACAAATGCCATTACACCATCGTTTTCTCAGTGAAAGTCTAGACCAGTTCATTAGAAGCAGAGACTGTTACTCCCTCCACTCTCTTGGTGTGACTCTGCCAACAGGTGACAAGCCCCACTCAATTCCAAGCTGTGTAAGCACCTGTAAGAGGATAAACCCCACGATTATGAACTCTGAAATCAAAGCAACCTTCTGACAGAGTGCTATTTCTATTGTATTCAGTCTACATTTCTTGTATCAGAACATGACCTCTCATAAATCTAATAAAGGGGAATAGATTTATAGTGAATTCATTCAAATATTTAATTTTCTATTTCAGAATATCCAGCTCTGGCATGACGAGTCTGGAACGTAAAAGCCCATCACCATACTGGTATTTTCATCTAGATATTTTACTGCTAAAAGCTGTACCTGTACAGGTTAGAAATCCCAAATGAAACAGACAACACTTGTGTTTCTGATGCATTTTTCAAATCAGGCAACAGACTGACACAGAAATTTGTGTAAGAACTCAAAATCAAAATATGAACTAACACAACTTTCATCTCTATCACCTTGTTATCTACTTACATAAAAAGCTTCTCAATTCTCACCACTGAAGTTATTTCCAATAGGTTAAGCCCTTGAGACTTCTAAAGTTTACAGCTCAAGTCACAACGGATCGGTAAAAAAACCAACTTACATATCCCCAGACAGAGGCGAAAACTGCAGCTCCACCAAGGAGGACCATAGTTCCATATTTATCGTGAAAGTCTGGCTCACGCTTGCGATGAGCCTGTCTGACTGCAGTGTGCTGGACGCCACGAGCTGAGGGATGGTCAAGAGAAGTACAGAAATCAGCTAAAATACACATTCAAGCCACTCACAATCCTCATCTCCCACCAACTGAGAGATAAGCAGAAGCATTAAAGGACTCAAAAAAGCAAAAAAAAAAAATCTTCTGGACTCAGAACCTAGTAATTCCTCCAAAATATGGGATATGCACAAATGCCTGATTTTTTTTTTTTTTAGTTCTCAGGATTTCTCTCTAGAAAGTTATTCCCTAAGTCTAATTCCAGTTTAAAACATCCTGTAAATTACCTTTCTCATTAACATGTTTTGTTTGGGCCTTCAGTGTAGAAGTGCACAAAACATCTTGTTTAGTACTTAAAGTGTTCAGATTTCCCTATGTAAATATCCATCCTGTCAGTGTGTACCTAATAGAAGCACTTTCAGGATGAAGCTGACTATCCAACAGGGCTGGGGAGGGAGGTGAAGGACATGGAAACGACCGTGAGCCTCTGCATGAGGTAAATAACAGAGAATGAAATGCAGTGAGATATCTGCAGATGATGCACATTGTAAATGTACACTATAAAAGCTACACTTATTAAAGAGAAGACAACAGTGATGAATCAAACTAGCAGCTACAAAACACAGATTGTCTGGTGGTTGTGTACAAATCATTAGGTGAGATCTGTGCATAAAGACAGACTTTACAGACTCTGATCTTTTAGTGTCAGGTCAATGGTTTGCACTTTACCCGACCAGGACCAGAGAAAATGACGGCAATACTCATAACATTGCTACTTCCCTCACATGCTCTCTGAGGCTGGACAAGGGCTTCATAAACATAAAAAAAAAAAGCCTGACTATCTACCGAGATGTGTTTCCTTCAGGGGCATGCACCTCGGGCTAAGCACACCATGAGCCAGGAGCAGATTTAGAGCATCAGATCAATCGCTGCATCACTGTCTCTAGCCCTGGTGAGGTAACTGCGCCCTTGGGCTGTGTATTGAGTACAGCTTGTCACCTCAACTTACCAGACCTGAATGTGCTCTTAGTTACTGTAGAAAAAGGGAACTCAAGGTCACAAAGCAGCCAGGAGGCAGAACAGGCAGAAAGAAAGCAAAGCAAGTAGGAGGCGAATGATGGACAGCCCGCACAAGGAAGCGCCAAAACGGCGGCACCCCCGAGACCCTCCCTCTGCACCCCGGGAGTCTCCTCCGCGCTTACCGGCGAGGTTCAGCGCGGCCCTGGCCACAGGGAACATGCTGACGGACGGACCGAGCGCAGCGCCTACCCTTGACGGCTGTGAAGAACAAAATGGTGGCTCCGGAAGTGCCGGCGGCGAGCAGGGGCCTGTGGGTAG
>NW_008682608.1:0-5682 GCF_000695815.1 Acanthisitta chloris
TTGAGGAATATATCTGGTCCAGGTAGCACGGTTTGCAAGTGCCAGATTAAGATGCAGATTGAGCTTGGGGTGGGAGCCCGAGACAAGAGTCTGTGAACTGGCAACCTTTGGAGTAACAAAGGAGCATGAAGATGGGTGGTGCCAGCCAGGTGGAAGGACACTGAGACAGACAGCAAGAGCTGGGAATTGCCGACCTTTTGGATATCAAAGGAGGCAAAGACAGGTGAAGACAGGTGGATGGACATGGAGAGGATGGCAGGACAGAAGTCTCAGGGGAAGAGAGAGACATGCAAATGGGTAGACTATGAGGGCATAAAAGCCCAGGGGGTCATTTGTTGAGGGTCCCATGGGGTGCCCATGGAGGCACCAGCTCAAGCTGTTTGCGTGTTACTGTGCTGTGAATAAATTCCTTTATGGAATGAGGTGTCTGAGATTCTGCTATGGGAGACCTGAGGTTGAACAGGAAAGGAAACCTGGTCTGACTGTGTGAGTGTGGTGTGCAGGGGGTCAAGCAAGTGCTGTAGGATCACGGGAGCAGCTACTGTGAAGGGCTTTGGTCTCTGGTGTTGGGAATGTGACTGCCAGAAGAGGCTCGTGAAAGGTTAGACTGGGAAGTTTCTTAACATATAAATGCTGAAGTAAAAAACCTGTTAGAAATTTTTCTTGTTAAACACTGTATGAAGGAATATGCATGTTGGAAAGGATCTTCAGTTTACTGAAGAAATTTCATGGACTGTAAACTTTTGATATTATGCTATTGTAAGATTCTCTTAGAGGGCTATCTGATAAAACTGTGTCAGTAAATATTGTAGTTCACACATTTTTATGTTTGAGATTTAAAAAAGAAGTCTTGTATGCTTTCTACAAGTATTTCAGACAATTATTTTAGGTTATTTTCCAAGAGCCATCTGGGAGATGCATGCAGCTTATTCAAGTCTTTGAAATTATTCACAAAAGTCATTTGTTACTCCTTTTGCAGAGGGATAGAAGAAATCTCCCCCTTTCTTGTTTTGATTGCTTCTTTTCCTTTATTATTATTCCCTTGTTGCACAGGTTTTTGAACTGCTACGAAATATAAAGCTATTTTTATCACAAAAGAATATGCATAATGATATAAAACATATTTCAATTTATTTAGCCTTTCTGGGAGAAAGTCCAATTACAATCTTTAAAGTATACCCTAGCTGATACTATTCTTGCACAGAACTTTCAAGATACGTTTTCTGATAAAGAGTAATTTAAATATTGCATCTTGGCTTTTTGCTGATTTAAATGTTCTGCAAAATAGATGCACCATTGTCAGTTACTACTGTGTAGTTACCATATATATTTATCCTCAAGCTGTCTTTTTCCATTTTTAATCATCTTATCTGTGCACCGAACATTTACATTTTCATGAAACTGAACTCTACAGATCATCATATATATATTTGTTTTTCATACATGCTGTGCTTTTTAATGACTTCAAATACTTACAGTAAACACAAAACTTGAACCTAGTGAAGTACTTAGCCAGCTGATTAATTTTCAGCACTCAAAGCTGAGTTATTTTAATGGACTTGTTCACAGCAGTATTTTGCCAGGCCAGGCAAAACCGAACACTGAAACCCTGAGGCTTATGTAGGTGCCTTCTGATGCTTGTAACGCTGAAAAGCTCCTCAGACTGAGACAGAGATTGGTTCCTCTTGTAATAAAGTAGATTTTACCACGAGATATGCCATAGGAGAAAGAGAGTTAGCATAGCTTAGCCTGTCACCTACAAGTATTAGGAGAACAGTCTTCACTTACCAAAATACATGTAAACTTATTCTGTATTAGGCTGACCCTAAAAACAATTTTCAGCAGCTTCATTTTGAGTGAGTTTGTTCATTTGCCCTCTTCCAAAGCTAAATATTTCTCTTCTGTTCATAAATTTCTTTTTCTTGTGCATTTGTGTAAGAAGACCATAGGTGCCCAAGTGTTCTTTTGTTCTTTTTTTAAGTCTAGAGTTCTTGATTTACTGTATACATTTCCTGCTACATATTAAGAGCTGCTCTGAGCAAGTGCTGTTCACCGTCACTGCAATAACAAAGTCTACCAATATTAAACTGAGGATGTAAGAAGTGTAAAACCAATCAGTGTCCTTAACTAAATATAGTAATATCTTCCTGTTCCATTTCTTATAGAGAAAAGGCCTGGTAGGAAAGTCCTATCATCCTCCAGATTCATGACTGTGTAGTGAAAAAACTATGAGGAACTCGTTGTTTCCACCTACAGAAAAAGAACTGAGTCTTCTTCTGTAATATTTTGGGGTTTCACAGAACCAGAGGTGTTGAGTAATCCTTGGCAACTTCTTATCTGTGCAAGTTATTCCAAAAATATTTCTTTAAGAATTGTATTTCATTCCTCCAAAGCATCAGGCACCATTTAATGATGGAGACAAGCTGTCACTCATGCCTTGTTTTGGTCTCACTTGCACCACCCTCGTTTTCTGCTGATGATCTGCATGGGGATGACATCTCCATCTCCCACGATCCTTGTTACTTTGCTTTGTTAGTCTGGAGGTCAGGAGGGATCCTGGTATGTGGTATGGCTCAGTAAGGGCTGTGGGTCTATCCACACCAGTCTGTATATGTGTATATATAAGTTGTCTGTATTGAAAATACAAGTGCTGTGGTAACAGAATAGTAACAAAGGCATTACTGTAGTGTATGCAGCAGTCCCTCAGCTCCTCCTCTACAGTGAAACTGTGGCATATTTGCAGTAAACTGAAGGAGACTCCTAGGTACAAAGTGGTTTTCAATTATTTAACAATTTGAGTTTATTAAATGATGTTTGTCTATTGGCTTCATATTGCTGTGTATTTTTCTGCCACCCTCATAAAATTCCTTTCTTCCTTGCTTGCCAGATGCATGGCATAGTCTCTAAACCACAGTAAAGATGACTCATAGCAGTCACTGCATTTCTTTCCACCCTTGTTTCCTGCCCAAATAACAGTAAGTGCTTCAGAACAAGTTGAAGCTTTCATGTCTTCTCTTATAATTTTTCAAGTTATTGTTCTTTATTTACTATTAGTGAAGTTCCTTCATTTATGGTTTGGGGCTAATTTTTTTTAGTGCAAAACTATTTTTCTCATCTTCATTAAATCTGCAGAAATTCATATACATACATAAAAAGACTTATTACTGGAACCAGTGTTTCGGAACAATCCTTAACTAAAAATAGAGACTTAATCATACCTCTGCTTGAAATAGCAGAGTTTGACATAAAAGTGTTTTCTTGATCCAGAATGAGTTCCAGCAGCAGCAGTGGTAGTAGTAGTAGTGTATCTGGAATTACAGATGCAAACTGAACATGAACATGCAGCATCTGCAGTGGTTTTTGCTGCTATATATATGGCGTTAAACTATTTTTGTCAGGTTGGTGGTGATTTTCAAGGGTTTTACTTGCTAGTTTACTTGTTTGACCTGTTTTTTTTAAGAAATGTGAAAGCAGTGGGAAGTTCTATAATATGGATGAGAATTTCTTAATTTCTAGGAATAAATAGAAAGGATTTAATATTCCAGAAATACATATTTCTGAAATGCTAGGATAAATTGCTAAAGTAAAAAAGAAGGTGGACAGGCTGGCCTATTAATTTTTATTTTGTTGCTTAGCTTGATAGATTGTTTTTGTGTTTCAGTCTGCTAATTGCAGCTAATAATGGAAAAGAAATTCTATTTAAAAAAACCCAACCAAAAAAACTATAATCCTTGTTTTGTAGTGGACTACTGGCTAGTACTTGACAAAAGCTAAAGTGACAGCTGCCAGTTCATTTTATGGCTCTTTTCTATACCATGACATACAGCTGGCTGGAAATGTAAATATTTTTCCTTTGCTAATAGGTGTTATTTAAAGTTGTTCTTCTTTATAGGTTTGGTACTGAGTTACAGGTGGGGTTGCTACTTTTCTGCTAGGAAAAGAGCCATCTTTTTGAGAGCCTGTACTCTCTGTATAAGAGCCTGTACCTTTTGTACATCTGTCCTTAAAACCTTCCCCCCCCCCCTTCTCCTTCTTCTGTCCCTGATTTTTTCTGTAACAGTATGGAGAAAGAATTCAGTTTCTTCTATTTTGGATTGTCTTGGGGTCCTGTGGAGCTGTTTCATAAAAGATGCATCCACTGTTCTTTCTGTGTTTTCCCCTCTGCCCCTTCCCTCCCCTCATACCAAATAATGCTTTTAAGCACAGCAGTTAATATGATCCAAAGCTTGGCTTCTGAAAACAAACAACAGAAAGTTTCTCTGAGTTTGTCAGTCTGGGTCAGTTATGGAGCTAAATAATTTTGCTGATATTAATATCCAATGAGTTAAGAGAATTCTTTGAATGCTCAGGATTCACTCTGTTAGGAGGCAGAAATAATCCCAAATGACTGGCTGGGATTAGTCATGGCAATTACAAACAGTGCTAGGGATTAGCAAAGGTGAAGCATTCTAAAGCATTCAATCAGCTCCTGTATACATATTGATGCCTTGCATAAAAATGTTCTTAAAGAAAAACAGATCTATAAAATGGAGAACTGTATGTTCATAATTTCCCAGATTCCAACAAAAATGTCACAAAAAACCCCACCACAAAAACCCCAGCCAAACAAAAAAAAACCAGCTTCTGGTTCTGCTTGTCTTTTTGGATGAGCTTTTGTTAGCCAGCTCTTAAAATCAGAGTTTTAGTAATTTGTGTACGGTTTTATGTACACCTCCAGTACCAAACAGGCTTGTTTGCTGTCTGTGCTATTTAACATTTTCATGATATGTGAATGGTAATATTTATGAAAATCACAGAAACATTCATCCAGATAGAGGTAAATTCACTCACAGTCTCTCAAAAACTAAACTACTTTGAGGTCACAGTGGTGCCAATAATAGCTTTACTGTAAATTATTCTGAATAATTCATAAGCAGAAAAATGACATTCTAACATTTGCCTAATCTAGCCTAAAAGATTAGGATCTAATAGGAAACCTGATAATATGCATTAGCTGTTTGCAACAGGACAGACTTGAAGGCCCTGCCCAGGGACACAGGGCTCCTCTCCGGTCATTCTGCTATCAGGTGCTTGAACTTTGCATGCAGATGCAAGGTAATTATCACTGACTCATTGAACAAGGTGCTGTTGTTGACCCCATTGAGGTTATAAAAAGGAACTGGAGGCTCTTGTAACTGAATCAAGGATTTTGAGGTAAAGATTGTGCACAGCTGTGAGGTGATCTAAGTTTGTGAAAAAAGCTTAGGGTTTCCATTTAATCATTGCAAAGGCTGCCTAAACTTTTAACGGTGACCTTCTGGTGATGTGGTATAAATTTAATAGCTTGTACCCATTATGGTCTGGGGAGAAATCTTTACTTCACGTTGCTTCCCAACAATTTGCAATATGTGAGTAGTCTGAGGTCTTTTTTTCTTCTGCAGTCCAGAAGGTCTAAGGAAAAAAGTAAGTGTGAAATGGAGTAAATGTGTACATATTTTGTTTGATGCATTCATACATTTTGGTGTTTTAGTAATTGTAGAAGATAGGGAGTTTTATGAAATGTGAACTGAGTACCTTTGGTTTTGCTAGTAACATAAGCTTCAAATATGTTACTATGCCTTTTGATAAAGGTTCACAGTGAAGAAGTTGAATAGCAGTGTCGTAAATTATAATAGGCTACTCCCCAGCCCTCCATCCCCCTCC
>NW_008682609.1:0-201 GCF_000695815.1 Acanthisitta chloris
GAGTCGGAGGTCCCACGGCTCACCTCGAAGAGCAGGGTGAGCAGCAGGATGCGAGTGGCCAGGTTGGAGGCCTGGGGCAACGTGGCCATTTGGCTGATCCACTCGGAGACCGTCTTGGTGTCGCTGGTGGTGAGGGGCACAGCCGCCTTGATGAGCACGTCCGCGGCCTCCCCGACCTGGGGGTTCAGGGGTGTCCAGGGC
>NW_008682610.1:0-692 GCF_000695815.1 Acanthisitta chloris
ACTCCTGCAGGTTTCTTGTGCCTTCTCTGTTCCTTGTACATACCTCTGAGAGCTACAGCCTTGCTTCTGACACAGCCCCCTCTTTCAAATGTGTCCTTTATTCGTGCTTCATCATGCTATGGTGGAATTAATACAGGATGTTTGGCAGGCCTTCCTGTCACAGCTTTGTCCGTTTTTGAGGGATTTCCTGAGGTGCCTCTTTCTCCTACATCTCCATGTAGTGTGATATCTTAGGTGCTCTATTTGGGCTTTTCTCCCTAAAGTACAAAGAAGTGTTGTCTTCACTATTTTGGTCTGAGGGTCATGGGTAAAGATAATTTTTGCAGTCAGTGATCGGTTGTACGCTGTCACTACAGATACCTTAGCTGTCATCACGTATGGTCTAAGTAAAACTACTATTCATCTGATTTAATCCTCATTAAGTAGCAACTTCATTCTCAAACCTCACTGTAAGATAATTAACTTTTCTGTCTCCATCCATTTCTGCTTATATGCCAGCAAATGCTGTGTTGTTTCATCAGGGTGTATGATCACATGAGTACTAGTGCCTCAAGGGCATTTGTGATGAAGTCTAAATACACTGGATGGAAGGCATGATAGAATGAATGTAATGCTGGTTACTGGTGGGAGTGGTGGGCTTGACTTTTCAAAGTGTGAGTCTCTAGCACCACTGGCCAAACACAGAGGCCAAG
>NW_008682611.1:0-1138 GCF_000695815.1 Acanthisitta chloris
TAACAGGAACACCCCACTGAGAACTGGAGTTTTGTTTGTTGGTTATTAGCATTAAAAAAAAGTTTTTTGATTGGGTTTTTTTTTTTGTTGTTTGTTTGTGTTCGGTTTTGGGGCTTAGGGATTTTTTTGTTTGCTTGGGTTTTGTTTCATTTTCCTGGAAACACTGCGGAAATACAGCGTGTGTGCGCACCCAGCGTGTCCTGGCCAAGTCCCCATCACTGCGGATAGTCCCTCACCCATTATGACACCGCGGGAAGGATGGGGGGGCAGCCCAGGTTGGGGGGCATACCCCAGGATAGGGCGCACCTTTACCAGAAGGAACCAAACTGCCCCACAGCCCGGCCGTACCTGGCCCCAGCACAGCCCTGCCCCTCTCTTCAACGGAGGCAGCTCCCGGGGACTCCCTCCACCGCCTCCCCGGACAGCATCCCTCCGGTGGGGCCGGCAGGACCACTCCACCCTCGGCTAGCCCGAAAGCCTCGGACAGTGGAGAACGGGGAAGGGGCAGGAAGCCTGGTCTTGCTGGTGAGGGCAGGGATTCCCCTCAATCCTGCTTGGTTTTGCCCGACCCTGGAGCCTCAGCAGTGCGGGGTGAGCGCGTCTGAGCTCCTGGTCCGCAACAGCTGGAAAATAGCCTTCGAGAGACCATAAAAGTTGATTATCCGGTGGGGAGCTGGAGTGGAAATTATCTAGTTAATTAGAGCGGTGGCTTTATTCTGGCTGTGAGTAAATGCCGAGGTGTAAATCCAAGGGAATTTAGGGGAATTAGCTGCCTATGTGGAAAGTACAGGAGCAGCTCCAGCATCCCGCCCTAGCCCCTGCTAATGCTGAGGTCGGTGTAGAGTTGCTGAACTTTACCGTCACAACAGCTCCTGTTGTGTCTGCGTGGATTAACTCCTCCGAGTCACGAGAGAAGCGGGGAAACGTTCCCCAGTCGCGACATATGCATGTGTGCACACTTGTGTATGCGCCGGTATACAGTGCGTGTGTGTGAAACAGGGGGATGCATCGTCTTTGTAAGATGAAATAAAAATGATTTCAGGGAAATAGTTTCATGCTTTGAAGCTTTTCTGCCTCCACAGCTCCAGAAGAGCGAATGAATGGCGAGCCCGGTCGTGGCCCCGTGGATCCTCTCTGG
>NW_008682612.1:0-1125 GCF_000695815.1 Acanthisitta chloris
TGTGTTGGGAGAAATTGGGGTGATTCTGTCACGGATAGGGAAGCAAGAGAAGAAGAGGGAGGAGGTTGAGGAGTGATGAATCCCATGAGCTGGTGGAGTTTGGGGGAGCTGCAGGAGCCGCCTGGATGGGGCAAAGAGGGGAATGAATCATAGAATCATAGAATTTTAAGGGTTGGAATGGACCTTAGAGATCATCTAGTCCCAACCCCCTGCCATGGGTAGGAATCCCTCCCCACTGGACCAGGTTGCTCAAGAAGACCACCAGGGCTGGGGCAGCCAATACTTCCCTGGGCAACCTGTGCCAGTGTCTCACCAAGAAAAACCTTTTTTCTAATAACTTTCTAAACTTCCTATCCTTCAATTTGAACTCGTTACCCCTTGTCCTATCATTGCAGTTCCTAACAAAGAGTCCTTTTCTGACTCCCTTGTAGCCCCTTCAGATATTGAGAAGTCTTCTCCAAGCTGAACAGCCTCAACTTCCTCAGCCTGTCCTCATAGCAGAGATGCTCCAGTCCTCTTAGCAGCTTTGTGGCCTCCTCTGGACTTGCTCCAACAGTTCCATGTCCTTGTGTTGAGGGCACCAGAACTGCACTCAGTATTCCAGGTGGACTCTCACGAGCGCAGAGCAGAGGGAGAGAATTGTCTCTTTTGACCTGTTGGCCACACTCCTTTTGCTGCAGCCCAGGATTCCATTGGCTTTCCATTACGAGAGCAGAGTAGAGGGGGAGAATCACCACTTTCAACCTTCTGGCCACACTTACTTTGATGCAGCCCAGAATTCGATTGGCTTTCTGGGCTGCTAGCGCACACTGCCGACTCATGGTGAGTTTCTCAGCCTGTGTGAGATGAGACTCCTGGTACTGGAAGGAAACTGGGATTGAGGAAAACGGCTGGTGTTGATCAGAGGGGACAGTGCAAGGGATAGAGAGACTGCAGCTGGTGACAGGCAAGGAGCAGCTTTGTGATACTTGGAGTGTCCCAGGGAGGTGACAGCAAGCGGACCTGCCACTGCTGCTCATCGCAGCCCTCTCAGCTGCCCCAGTTTGTCTCCTCACCCCTTTTCCCCAACCCTGCTGCTCCACAGGTGATGTTGGCAGCAATGGCTGATGGCAAGGGGGACCCTGC
>NW_008682612.1:1207-9139 GCF_000695815.1 Acanthisitta chloris
GCACGTGGGCGGCGTGTACAGCGGGGCCGCAGGGGACACGCACCGCGCCGACCTCCCCAGCCCCCTTGGCGTGCGGATGGCAGTGCCTGGCACGGACAGCACGGCCCAGACCTTCACCCTGGACACACGGACAGGTAAGCAGGGAGCAGGGTGGGAGCTCCCTGTCCCACTGTTGCACTGCAGACCTTCCCCTTGGGCTCCTTCCCTCCTGCTGTTGGGGACTCCTCTAGAAGTCCAGTTCTCTCTTTCACATCATCACATATTTCTTCTCCCCGTTCTCTGTTCACCTTGGGGCGTTGTTCTTCTGGAACAACTGGAGAATTCCCCTTTTGTGTGAGAATAAGCTATTTTAGGCTGTAGTTTGACCCCTACTGGTGACAGGCTTGGCAAGCTCTCTTTAATCACAAAGTCTGATAAAATGTTTCGTGACACAAATCATCCCTCAGTAGCTTGGCCAGGCTCAGTTAGCAGTGCTGTCTAGTCAACAACTGGATCTGAGCCCAGGAAAGGCAGTTTCTTGGCCAGTAGGAGCCAGTAGATGGGGCAGAACACCAGGACTTGGGGGTTCCAAAGGCTATTGGCTCTCGCTGTGCTTACAGGCACCTTCAGTCACACAATTCAGTCCACTGATTACGTGGCCACCCACCAGCTCTATGCCCACCACTCCCTGGTCCACCTGATGGCCTTCAGCATCACCATCCGGCGGTTGGCTCACTCATCCCAGCCTGTCACCATCCAGCTCCAGACCACATTTGTGCCACAGAGCCAGGACCTAGACCTGATCCCAGGGCCAGACTTCCAGGGAGCACAGTGAGTGTGGGGAATGGGGGGACCCTGCCCTGAGCCCACCTTCCAGGCCTGTGGCACGCTGCTCCTCTCTCCTTTGGGGAATAAACTGGGAGCTGGGCTGGAATGGTGAGTGGTGTGGAGGCTTCTTCTGCACATCTCCTTCCTGGCAGGTGTATAAAAAACCCTCAAAATTAAACAGCTTTTATTTGCCACATTTCCAGAACTATTCCTTACACTGATGTGTAAGAGCAACAAAAGCCACAGGGGCTAGATGTGATTCCAAAGAAGTGAGACTGGAGAAGATGGGAAGTTTGGAGGAGATGACTTCCAGAAGTGGATTCCTGAGATTGGAGACTGTTTGTGGTGGCTTCCCACTGCCAGAGGGCAGGATTAGATGAGATATAGGGAAGAAATTGTTCCCTGTGAGGGTGGTGAGGCACTGGCACAGGTTGCCCAGAGAAGCTGTAGCTGCCCGATTCCTGGAACTGGGGAGTGTTGAAGGCCAGGTTGGCAGAACTTGGAGCAACCTGGGCTAGTGGAAGGTGTCCCTGTCCATGGCAGGGGTGGAACTGGATGAGCTTTTAGGTCCTTCCAACCCAGGCCAGTCTGGGATTCTGTGATGAATCTCAGTCTCCTGCACATTGAGGGTGGGATGGCAGCGGAGCTGAAGCATCGGGACAAGGGAGGAATGGGAGCCTGGTGTCTTGGAGTCCCTTCTGGGTGTGGGATGTGCATGGGGTTCCCCTGCCTCACTCCCTTCTCCCATCGCTTGCCATCTCCCACAGCTACATCTATGGGCAGACACTGGTCCCCGAGGTGGAGGGGGGACCCCGTCCCACTGTCCACATGCTCTGGACCCCTGTCCCACCATCGCTGACACTGGGTGGGGAGGAGCAGGAGCGATCCTGGGAATTCCTGACAGCCGTGGCTGAGAGCGAGGAGGAGGTGAAGCAGAGCTACAGTGAGGGACTGTCCCTGATGGCCACAGGGTCCCTGCACTCCTCCCACTGCCACTCTTGGGCCGCGCTCTGGGCAGGCTGCTGTGTGGATCTGGCTGGACCCCTGCCCCTGCAGCAGGCCCTCCGTGGCTGCCTCTACTACCTGCTGAGCTCCATCCCACCCCAGGGCAGCACAGGATTCCTGTTCCATGGCATCAGCCCTGGAGGTTTGTCCAATGGCACCCGGGGCGAGGACTACTGGGGACACATCTTCTGGGACCAGGTGAGTGGGGGCTATGCTGGCTGGTGACCTGGGGGCTTGGCACAGCCACTGGGATGGGGAAAATCCCACCCTTCCTTAGAAAAGGGGAAGACTCCATCTTTCCATTGGGATGAGGAAGACTCTGCCCTTCCTTTGGGATGAGGAAGACTCTGTCCTTCCCCTGGGACAGAGAAGAACTTGAAGGGTGAAGCTGGCAGGAGCATTCAGATGCCTCACCAGCCAATGCCACCACCTTGCCTTGCAGGACACCTGGATGTTCCCAAATATCCTGCTGTTTTATCCTGAAGCTGCCCGAGCCATCCTGGAGTACCGGATCCGCACACTGGAAGGAGCCTTGCAAAATGCACAGGAACAAGGCTACAAGGTGGGACAGGAACACTGGGCTGAGGGGATGTCACCAGCCACTGTCCCCCAGAGGACACTGCACTTGCTCTGCCTCTCCCACTCCAGTTTTATTGCAGGGTTGATCATGGGAGGAGCACCTTCAGGTGATGTTCTCATGGATGTCTTCTCCTGTCAGGGTGCAAAGTTCCCATGGGAGAGTGCAGCCACAGGCCGGGAAGTCTGCCCTGAGGAGATCTATGGATCCCAAGAAATCCACGTCACTGGAGATGTCTTGATGGCCTTTGAGCAATATTACTGCACCACACAGGTAAAAGGAGTGTGTGCCACCTGGGTGGCAGTGCCCACAGGGCACTTGGTGACTGTCACTGTCCCCTCCTAGATGAACTCTGCTCTATCTCCTCCACAGAGTCCCTCCTTCAGCCCTGCCTCCTCTGTCCTTCTCCTGTGGGCATCTCAGCATCCTGTTGGCTCAATATAGGCCAGTTTTCTGACCATTTCTCCTGCTTCCTCCATCTCCTCAGAGCTTCTGTCCGTCCTCCTGCTGACTTTGATTCTGGTGGAATCTCCCTCATGCTTGTTTTTCTCCTGCTTTGGCTCCCCAGAACCAGAAGCTGTTTCAGGAGGATGGGGGCTGGGAGCTGGTGGAAGCTGTGGCTCAGTACTGGTGCAGCAGGATGGTGTGGAGTGAGGAGGAGCAGTGCTACCACATCAGAGGTACCTCTGCTGCAGGAAGAAGTTGGCAAGCAGAGACTCAGTGTCACCTGAGCTAGTGGAAGGTGTCCCTGTCCGTGGCTGAGGGAGGAACTGGATGAGCTTTAACGTCCCTTCCAGCCCAAACCATCCTGGGATTCCATGACTTGAAGATCCCCCTGCCCGTGAAGCAGGGGATGCCTTCAGGATGAGGTACCTGCACCCACCAGCCAAAGCTATAGCCCAGGTTGTTCCTCTTTCACCACCAGCACCACCACAGATGTTCTCTATGAGCCTCCCACCATGTCCATGTGGGATCCTGCCAGAGGCAGCATCTCTGGATGGGCAGACATCCCACCAAGGAGAGTCCCAGAGCCACAGCAGCCCCTGGGTGTGCTGAGGTGTGAAGTGTCTTCTCCTGCCCCCCCAGGTGTCATGCCCCCAGACGAGTACCACTGCCAAGTTGATAACTCTGCTTACACCAACGCTGTGGCCCGTCGCAGGTAACACAGGGAATAGCTCCTGGAAGCACTGCCTGGCTCTCTTCTCTTCCACCTGGCACTCTGCAGGGATGGGGGGCAGTGGGGTTCCCCAGGGAATGCTGCTTCTTCCTCCTCACACCTCTCTCCCTGTCACCCGTCCACAGTCAGAGGAAGGAGTAGGTGGTCCCACAGCAGCTCCTCTGACCTGGTTGGTGCCCATGTGAGGCTGAGAGTGATCTCCCTTCACAGAGGGGCTTCTCTCCCTAAATTCCATGAGATATCTGTGCCATTAGCCATCTGGAGACACCCACAGCCAGAGGAACAGATTCCTGAACCCATGATGGAAGCTGTTACCCCCAGCTCAACCTCTGACCCTGTTCTTCCAGAGCAGCTTTTTCTGCAGCTCAGTCAGCTTCTTTTGTACCCTTTCAGCTCTCTCCCCTCCAAGGGCATCATACTCACCCATCCCTGACATAAAACACTGTTCCTTCTTCTTTCCAGCTTAAGCTTTGCAGCTGAAGTCGCTCGGGACCTGCTGCTTCCAGTGCCAGAGGAGTGGGAGGAGTGTGCCAGGAAAGTCAAAGTGCCTTTTGATGCAGAGAGGAAATATCATCCCGAGTACGATGGCTACAGCCCAGGTGAGTGATAAGACAGCAGCACCCTTGGAGGCAGCCATGCATCATACTTTTAATCCTGGGAAGAGCAGGATGTTGTCTGGTTCAGACTTGGGAATGACAAAGGAAGAGTCCCAAGTGCTGCCCAGGCCAGTGCAGAGAGCTGGTCTGGTGGATGGTTCTCCTGCTTCTCTTGATCATTTCTCACTGGTGGGCTCATAAAATTAGGAAATTTGGGAATGCAGAGTGTTATTGCAGGTAACAAGGTTGCAACAAGCTCTTTAGTGACAGTCAGGTGTGGTGTATCAATCTATCATTCCTGGCCAGTGCCTGTGGTCTGACCAGTCCCTCTCCCCAGGTGAGCTGGTGAAGCAAGCTGACGTGGTCCTGCTGGGGTTCCCCCTGATGCATCCCATGAGTCCTGAGGTCCGGAGGAACGACCTGGAGATCTATGAACCTGTCACTGACCTGGCTGGGCCAGCCATGACCTGGGTAAGGAGAGAACAGAGCCCAGGATGTTTCCATCCAGGGGATGGTTTCCATCCAGGTCAGTCCCTGCCAGCCCCATCAGACCTGCATTAGACTCTGAGAGAGAGTGTGCAGTGCAGAGCTGGGGGTGTTTACTCTGGATCAGAAGGATGGCAGTGGTGGTGCCACTCTGCTGTGCTGTCACCCCTGGGAGTCAGCAGCTGGTGACAGACCGTTTTCCTGTCCTGCAGAGCATGTTTGCTGTGGGCTGGCTGGAGCTGAAGGAGGTGCAGAGAGCCCAGAGCCAATTGCACAAGTGCTTCAGCAACATCACGGAGCCCTTCAAGGTGAGCAGCAGGGCTGCAAACCCCTCTGGTTTGTGTCTCACCTGTTCCCAAGCAGGTGACATCTCACTGAGAGACACCACTTGTACTCATGGCCACCAGGTTGCTGTTGTATTGAGCCAGGTGGCTGCATGCTGTCCCTTCTCCACTGTGCTTCCAAAGGGCAGGAAGGAGGCACCTGCCTCCTACCAAGCCATCCAAAGCCTCTAGTCAGTGTTGTGCTCACCTTAGGCTTCCTTCTGCCTGCCAGGGATGGGAATGAAGATGGGAGTGGAAATGGGTGTGTTTAGGAACATATCAGTGCCCATAGGCTGGGCAGCAGGGCATGGGCATTGCAACACCCCAGATGTGTGACAGGGATGGTGATAATGGGATTCAGACTCACAAAACTGCCTGAAATAACAAATCAACTGCTGAGTCATCTTTTTCTCATGCTGGAGCAGGTCTGGGTGGAGAACTCGGATGGGTCAGGAGCTGTGAACTTCTTGACAGGGATGGGTGGATTTCTGCAAGCCATTCTCTTTGGCTACACGGGGTTCAGGTGAGACCTGGTGTGCCACAGTTAGTTATTAAGCATCTGCTTGTCCCTTGAAATGTCTCTGTTTGGCTGGAGCAAGATGGGGAACGGGTAAGAGACTCATTCTGGGTCACATTTGGGAAGTGAAATGCCATTCTCTAAGCCTGTTCTCTGGCTCAGCCACAATATCATCCTGTCTCCTTTGGATGTGGTGAGGAAACACCTTCTGCAGCCCCTCTGTGGTCCCTGCACATGTGTGGCTCCAGGAACCTCAGTGGAGGGAAGTGCTGGGCAGGCATTGCCTCAGCTTTAAAATACCTCAGGAAAAACATGGAGCTGTTCATATAATTTCAGAGCTGTGTCTCATATCTGGTGGTTTCCACCCTGGAGCCATCATCTTTTGAGTCTATTCTTGGTTTAATTGAGGCTGGATCAAGCCTTTTGATTCCCAGTAAAAAGTTCCAGCACTAACTATGTGTTTTCACTCCATGTGTGTGGCCAGAGCTGCTGGGAAACCCACCAGTTCCTTGGTGGAGCTGGGTGTGAGCTGCTGTATTCCCAGCTGGGAAACCCATCAGTTCCTTGGTGGAGCTGGGTGTGAGCTGCTGTATTCTCAGCTGGAAACCTCAGCCCCAGCTTTGGCCACGCTGGGAGGTCTTCATGTTCCTGGCGTGTGTCCGGTCGGGCCCCTCGTGGCACAGGCTCAAGCCACGGGCTCAGGCCGTGGGCTTTGGGGCTCCAGCCAAATTCCCAGAGGCTGTGATGACATTGTGCAGCCCCTGGGGCTTTGCTCCTGCTTTTCCAGACACTGGGCACAGACCCTGCCTGTGCTGGGGCTCTCCAGGCTCTCAAACCTCTCTTGAGCCTTCTCCAGTCCCTCAAGCCCTCTCAGCATTCTGGAGTTGATGGTCAAGAGCTCTTGCGTGCCAGGATTTGGAGACAACAGCGACTCTTGTTTTTCCTCCATAAAAGCCAACGCCCACACAGGCTGTTTGGCTGTGGATCAGGGATGGAGGAATTTTGCTGGATCTCTAGTGGAAACGCAAACAGCTGTGCCTTCCAGCCCTCCAGACTGTGGGAGTGGGAGCTGAGGTGTCTGAGGGTCACCTGGACAACACAGGTTAGAGCAGGACATTCCCAAAGCTTTTCCAGCCTCTGAGGTGGAGCAGGGAATAGAGCTGCCTCTGAAGAAAACAATTATATATATTTATTTTTATTCTTCTTATTATTAAAAGAATATAAAACCCAACACCAGGCCACAGCTGTGGAACTGGAGGGGGACAGAAAGGTCTTGGGGTGGGCTGTGAAATCACAGCCCTGGTAGCTCCTCATCAGATACTCTACCAGTGTGTTCAGGATTTGTCCAGAGATCCTTGGGTGCACTAAGGACTCTTTTTTTTTTTTTTGGACTCCTCTGGGGTGCAGGAGGTGGTGGTCCCTGTGGAAGTGCTCCCTCTCAGAGCTGGGGCCCTCTGTGGCCCCACTGTTCCCACCCTGACATGGTCCTGCCTTTCCAGGATCACCAGGTCCTGCCTCCGCTTCAGCCCTGCCTTTCCCCATGACATCACCAAGCTGGAAGTCTCTGGTGTCTCCTACTTGGGCAACAAACTGGACTTCACCATCACCATGGAGGAGATCAGGGTGAAAGTGACTGAGACCTCCCAGGACCCTTTGGCATGTCCCCTGGAAGCTGTGCTGGAGTCAGGGCAATGCTTTGCCCTGAGGGAGGGTATGTCTCTGCTCCCTAAAATAATGAATTTGGGGAGAAACCATTCCCATATCTCACACAGGGGTTTTGTGTTGCAGGGCAGAGCATCTCCTTCCCTGCAGCACCTGGCTGGATCCAGAGGTCACCTACCAGGACCTCCTAAACTTTGGTTGATCTGGGTTTTGCCTGCTGGAGCAGCAGATTTGGGATGTCAGCAGAGGGGGGAAGGTAATGGTGGGCACAAAAGAGGGTCCCAGACTGTGCCATGAGCCCTTTGCCCCCCAGGACTGTGTGTGCCACCTGTCCTTGTGACCCTGGGGAGGGCTGGTGTCCACAGAGCTGTCACCATGGCTGGGTCAGCAGCTCCCTGAGCACCCCTCTCTGTGCCCAGGGCACTAAGCCACCCACTCCCCTTCACATGCTTCCAGCAGCTCTCACTCAGCAGAGGAGGCAAGCCTTAAAATGAGCATTTTAAATAAGTTTTCCAGACACACAGGAGTTGTTTGTGCTGTTGACATCTGTGTTTGCAAGGAAGCCCCTTCGTGAAAGGGTCTGTGACACTGACTCCAGCTCCTCTAGCACATCCTGCCTTGTTTCTCACCTTCCCCCCGTGTCGCTCTGGGCGTTCCAAAGGCTGTGTTGGCTCAGCCACTGCTGCTTCACCGGATGAGTGGTGTTTTGGCACTAATACTTGTCCAAAATACGTGTCCAAATGCCTTTTAGCCCCATGTGGGTAGCACGCAGCTCCTTTCCT
>NW_008682612.1:9168-10133 GCF_000695815.1 Acanthisitta chloris
CAGTGTTTTTAAACCTTTATCTACATTATTCCTTCTCTTTTCTAGCAGTTTTGGAGTTAAATCCTTTGTAGCTTGGCTTCTGAAGGGCTGCAGGAAGGCTGAACATCAGTGATCCATAATATTATCATGTCAGATGGCAACAAGGGCCTGAGTAACCTCAGGGTGAGCCAACAGCTGCTGTGGGTTTGCTCAGGGCATTTTCAGTGTCCCAAAAACCCCAAGGCTGTGCCTGCTCGGGGTGTGTGTGTGTGCTGCGTACCCCCAGCTTCAAGGGCTGTGCCTGCTCGGGGGGTGTGTGTGTGCTGCGTACCCCCAGCTTTGGGCCCCACGGCATCCTTCCTGTCACCTCCTCCCTGCCATCTCTCCATTCCCAAGGGTCAGTGCAGAGCAGACCTGGGTGGAAGCTGAGAATGCTGAAGGCGTTCCCTGTCCCATGGGGTCTGTCCTCGCCAAACCAACCCCAGGCTGAGTTTATAAAAAGCCCCACGGCCCCTCCCTGCCCTATAGCATGTGGGAATGCTTAGAGCAGGACCAGCGACTCTCTGCCGTGTAATTACTCATGCTCTGCTCCGTCCTCCTCAGAGCCATCAGCCCCTAATTAGCAGCAGCTCTTGGCAGGACAAAGGGATCCGCCGCGGCTGGATTGGAATTTCGATGGGGCTGGGATAAACCCAGCTCTTCTAAAGAGGGTTTTTCCCCCAAAAAGGATTCCTTTAGAAAGGAGCTTCTCTGCTTCCTCCCTTCCTCGGTCACAGGGATCCCAGTGTGGAGAATATTACAGCTTCTCCTGGCAGCAAGGAGCCTAATCAGAGCCGAAAATTCATACATATGTTGTCTCTTTGGCATCCCCATGTCCCCCCACAAACAGAAACTGGCACGGTGTGAAACGTTTAATGATTTAAATAGTGCTCAGGGAAGCTGGAGGGCGGCTGAGCTCCACACGGGATAACGGGAGGTAAAAAACC
>NW_008682613.1:0-18439 GCF_000695815.1 Acanthisitta chloris
GTCCTGGGCGGCCTCTCGCAGACCGACTCCCGTGACTACAGCCTGGTGACGGCCAGCTGCGGCTTCGGCAAAGATTTCCGCAAGGGCATCCTCAAGAAAGGCATGTGCTACGGGGATGACGCCTGCTTCGTGGCGCGGCACCGCTCCGCCGATGTGCTGGGTAAGTGCTGCGGGAGCTCTGGCCGAGCTCCCTCCTTCCCTCCCCGAGCCGCACATGGTCGCGCAGACAAAGGAGCTGCTTCTGCCTGTCAGTGTCGGCGTGAGTTCGCTGTTCGAGCCTCCCTAGGAAGCTCTTCGCTGCGGCTGAGCCTCTGGGATGGGTGTCGTGTGTGCCGGGCTGGGTGTTTCACCTGTGGGTGACTGTAAGACCCAGTGGCTCCCAAAGTCAGAGGAACAGCTCCTGGTGCGTTTCACTTTCTGTCTGCCCTAAAAACCTAACCCAGGCCCTGCGTCTTTGTGTTGTATTTCCCTAGAAAAGAGCGCTGGGACAGACACTTCCTGATTTCAGCGTGTGCTGTGTCCTTGTCAAGTGAAAGGCAAAGTGACATTGAGGCTGGAATCAAATGTCAAACTTCAGTTTCGGTGTTTGTTCTGGCCTGGTTGTGCTCTCTGGTTTAGATTCACGTGTGAAATGAATCTCAAGGGCTTGGATTTTAGAAGGAGTGAATAATTGTGGATAATGAGTGGAATCTTGAGGCCATGGGCAGCACTGCTTTGGACAGTGCTTGACCTTTCTCGTGTGTACTCAAGGTTGAACTTCGCTGCTTGACACTCTGCACGAGTTAGGTGTGGGGGCACTGCCAGAGGCCAGTTTTCACCCAAACTTTCACACTTGATAGCTTCCTTCCCCCTGCCCCTGCTTTCTTTTGGGGGTATGTACTCATTTAAAGCTGCTGGGATTGCTCTGTGCTCTCTCCTGCTGTGACAGTGCTTGGTGACTCCTCACAGTTTGCTGCTGTCGCTGTAACTTGGTTGCCATTTAACAGAGCTGAGACATCTTCTGCAGGAAGCTGTGACTTGGTGCTAGGTAACAGGATTGCTGCTTATTCCCAAGGGAGCTGTTCCTGGCAGGGTGATCCTACAGCTTTCAGGGACATATGGAAAACGGGTCAGTGCATTTCAGACACTTTGCATCTTTTCTGCTGTGCCTGTTCCAGAGAAATGTTTTTTGCTGAGAATTAGCTGCTGGACACCCCTGAGCACGTGACTGAGCTTGGCTGCCTTGGAAGTTCATGCTGGGCCAGCACTGATAAATAACTGAGCAACTGCTGTTTGCCCCGGGGGCAGTGCAGAATCTCCTTCCCTCCAGGGTGGACTCTTTGCACCACATTCTTTGTGGGTAGATTTAGCCCCATTTGATGCTGTTTAGGGGGTTTTGGGCCATATTTGGGTATTACTGTATGTGGACCTACAGCTTGTTGTGTCTTCCTGCTGGAACCAACAGAGTTGCCTTTCTGAGTTGGGCTTTGCATTAATTTTCATGGCAACTTGAAAACAAACAGGACTGTAGCTCCACTGAAGGATCAAACAGCTAAGAGGGCTGCAGACCTGGGTGTGTGAAGTTTGGTTTAAATGGAAATGCTGTTGATTTGTCTGTTTTGGGGTTTTTATTCCCTGTAAGGCTATTTTCATGTTAGCTCTTTATTGCTTTTTTTAATGTGTATACCAAGAACACAAGATCCCTGTACTTTCTGCAGAAAGTCATGCTCAGATGGGTTTGTTTGGTTTGATTTTTCTTCATCTGTAGCTCTTAAGTTTATAACCAGTAGTTTTCTTCTTGTTTCTGCTGCTGTGATCATCCCTTTACTCTCCCTTTCTCAGCCAGCTCTTTTGCACTGCTGCAGAGAGTTAGTTTCAGCACCACCAGTGTTTTCCTGCCAGTTTCTCTTACTCTCATCACAAATCTGAGGTTTCTTCATGATTTTATTAAAGACCCTCATCAATTTTGTACTAACTCATTACCTGCCAAACTCTGCACCTCAGCAAAGCTGTCAGAGCTGCCACTTTTGGGTTTCCAGCTTAATTTTTTGGCATTTAGCAAAAAGCCTCACGTGGTTTGAGCCAAAGGGAACACTTGACACAGTAAGTGCTTTTAGAGAACAGTAAATTTCGAGTGTATCCCTTGGAGTTAGTAGTCATCAGTGAAAAAACCATGCCAGATAATTAACTGAAAATTCTTCTGTGCCAACCTTTGCCAGAACCAGTGCATGGAGAGGCTGCGTGGGATGGAGCTGGGTGTGGTGGAGCAGGGAGGGAGCTACTCCCAGCCTTTGGCATGAGTGCTTGGGGATTCATTTTCTTAGGTCAAACAAAAGTTGACTAGGCAGAGTGTTTATAGCAGAATCAAAATGCTAAACACTTCTTTTGTTGTCCGGGCTGTGTTTAGCAGTGTCTTCCAGTCAGAGCTTTATCCGTTCACTATAAGATCAGCACAAAGCTGATGAGGATTCAGGTTGTTTCTAGGCCTGTTCCCGATGTGCTTGAATCCTTGGGGGTTTTGGCTCTTACTTTTACTTGTGTCTGGGACAGACCTGTCGAATTTGCATGTTTTCTCCCTATTCTGAGCACAGGGTGAACCAAGGATCTCAGAACCAGAGTGTTTCCTTAGGGATCCCTCTGAGAGAGGAAATGGCTTTACTGCTAATGTTAATCTCTGGAGCTTTATGATTCAGGCCTGCATTTCCTTTCTGCTGCTCTTGCACCACATTGTACCTTGTGGTTCATTCAGTGTCAGTGTCTTGGGTGTCCAGATCTCAGAGTACTCAGATACCACTTGGGAGAAGTTCTATACTGTTCAAGTCTGAAGCCTTTGTGACTCTTGAGGGCAGAAATGCAGGTTTTTCAAAGCTGAACCCCCAAACTCTGCAGGAACTGACACCTCTGTTTTTTCTCTTTAGCACTGGTGTAGAATTTTTAGTACATATGGAACAAACAAAATTTTTCAAATGGTTTTCTAGCCATTACCAAAAGTGAACAATAAAGCCCTTTTAGAAATGTTGAGGTATCTCATGCTGGTGATTGTTTCTTTCCTTATTGTTAGGATCTGCCTTTTCTTGCTCATTCCTGCCTTATCAGGCTCCTTTGCTAGTTTTTTTATGGATTTTCCAAGCTGTTGTGTGACTCATTATTGAAACGTTGCAGCAGCCAATGCACATCCCGTGACAGCATCACTTATACAATGTCTGTGCTGGGTACAAGTTCGGGTGTAGCCAGTGTGACTTGACGAGTCCTCCAAACTATTTCTGTCCCCCAGGAGTAGGAAAAAACTGTCTGGCAGTAAGGAACTGTTTGTCCACTGCAGAGTTAAAGTTTGACAGCTCTTCTGTCTGCTGCAGATCTCGGTTTTTGGTTGTTTGGGGCGGGTGCTGCAGGGCAGATACTCTGACCTGAGAGGAGCTGCACTTTGTTTGGAAATGGAGTTTGTCAGCAGTGCAGAACTCCAGAGGGAGAAACCCCTGGAATATTGTTAGTCTCACTGTCATCGAGTAAAGTAAACTTACAACATGCATAAGGATTTGTAGATGAAATGTCAGGGTTGTTCTGGCAGCTGTAGAGGAGGAAGGGATTCTTACTTGGATGCCTGAAGGTTATAGAGGACTATGTTAAGTGGTTTATTTGGTATCATACCTATTAAAGAGATGCTGCCTTAGCACAACTTATCACACTGAGGGAGCAAATCGTCTGCCTCCCCCAGAGCAGCCTGTCAGAGTGCTGGGGGAGCTCAGGACACCTTACAGGGAGTGAGCAGTGTCTTGGTTTGTAACAGACCACATGAAGCTTTTGATTCGACAGGGAGCATGTGCTGTTGTGTAGAGAAGCTGCAGGTTGAGAAACATCCCATTCAGTCAGAAGTCCCAGACTGAAATAGGCAGAGCTGAGCACGGTGCAGGAGGTGAGGGTTAATCGTACCTGCGGTGCAGGAAATGTTCCAAAAATCTGCTGTTTGCTGTGGTTTGTTTGTGCTGCCTGAGGTGGATCTGTGTCTGCCCCCAGAGCCTGTCCCTGCTCATCTGTTCCACAGTTGCTGAACACCTGGAGAGATTAAGTAGTTATAACTCAGGAATTTTTTACAGAACTTGCAGAACTAAATAATTGTTCGGTGTTCTCCTGGAGCTTCCAAAATCCACAGAGTGATTTCTCAAGCTTAAATAAAATAGGGAAGAGATCTACCTGGTAAAATCCTGTTCCAGGAACAGCAGTGTGCAGGGGAAGGGAATAGATACAATAAACTGTAGTTTTTTTCCTGGAAGTAGACATACAGTTTAATGTTTTCAGTTCCCTCTTTGTCCTTCAGTTTGTTCTTCAACATCATCTCTCACTGTGCCTCTTGCTTTTTGTTCCTTCTTGTTGGAAGTTACTCTTCCAGAACCTTTCTGTCTCTGCAAGAGCAGTTTAAGGTTTACTGTGTGTGTTACAGTGTGAATAAGTAACCTTCCCTTTTGCAGCCTGTTCACAGTCACACACATCCTGCCTGTGGGGCTTTGTGTCCAGCTGGGCTGTTTCTTTGTCAGAGAGACACCGTTTGGCTCCAGCAGACCCACACACACTGCCAGGGAAGCTGCTGGAGGGTCAGCACTGCTTTGCTTTGGATGGAGATTTCTGTTTCAAACTTGGGTGCTGCAACAGATTGCACTGCATTTTATCCTGTTATTTTTGATGCCTAATGGATTCAGTCTTATATATATCTTTTTGATGTTCTTTTATCAGTGATTCATTGCTATTTCAGGTAAGGAGCTCAAGAAACTGAAGGTTCAGTAGGATGTGTGGAGTGCCTTGGAAAGTGGATTGTGGTTGCATGCACAAGCAGGTGCTGCTGACACACTGTGCCTGCTGCTGCTCCTCAGCGTGGACCGAGTTCTTGGCTGATGCCAAGTTTGGAAGTACCCACCTTCCAGGAGGCTGTTGGGACAGGGTGGTACTGCCTGTGGGCAGGTCAGTGTGTCAGCCAGCCAGAACCTGCCCTGACAGCACTGTTGATACTAAACAGGGTTTGGCTGGGGTTGTGGGTCTGTTGGGAGCCTGTAGCCTGGTGAATTTGTTTGCTCTGAGCTGCACACCTGGATCTCACTCACACAGGTGTGTGCTGAGAGCAGATCCTGCTGGTTTCAGCTCCAGCTTCTGCAGTCAACCTCCTGTGCTGGCAGGCAAAGCAACCTCTGCACTGCAACTGGTGCCTTGTCCCAGGTGCTGTGAGCGTTCTGAGATCAGCTTTGCCAAGTGTCACTGCCAGTGCCTTCCCTGGCTCAGTGTCAGTGCTGCAGCATCAGTGGCTGGTGCTCTGTCCTGGAACTTGGACACGTGTTTCTCTGTGAGGGATTTTGGTCCATGGAATCTTTGAGAAGTTGGGAAGAGCTAGTTTTGGACTGACACATGCAGCAAGTATGTTATCTGGCAGTTGTGCTTCTGTGTTTTCCAGCAGAAGGCGATGAAGTGGAGTGTTAGACTCTCAGGGATTCTGAAAGGTCTCCATAACACAGTTAAATACTTGAGAAGTGTTTATTGTTTGGAAGTAATTTATGGTGAAGTTTACAATTGCTTTATTTACAGTGGTGTTCATCTGGCTGCAGGCATTGCACTGTCACTGTCCTTTCTGATGGGCTTGAGCAGGGACTAGCCACAGGAATGTTCTTTCTGTGAAATTGTCTGATTTTCTGAATAGCTTGAAAAATCCCCAGGATTGTCTGCAGTTCAGTTCAGCAATTCTCAGCTGCAGTTTGTCTGAAATGGTCTGTGATTCCAAGTTTGTGGCCTGGGTAATACTGGAAGACAGTGGTTTATGGTTCAAATGTAAGGACATGGAAACCTGAGTAATGATTTTGAATATTTACCCTTTTTTTGTTTTGGATGAAATAAAGAGAATCTTAAGTAAGTAGAGCTTCGCATTATTCCTTGCAGTGATCCTGCCCATAGCAGGACCTTTGGATTCTCCTTCAGTGGCAGAGGGAAAACATGGTATTTCCTCAAAGGTTGAGTTTTCAGTTCCTGCTGCTTCAGGAGTTTGAAATCTCTCACAGTTAGTTTTGCTCTTTGTTTGCTGTATATTAAATACCACAAAGTTTTCTTAAACTTTATTCTCATTTACATGTAATCTATTTCAGTAGGAGTTTACTCAATCTGTTTCAAAATCACATATTCCTTTCCCATGAAACTGTTTAGTTTATAGAGGATGTAGAGTGTCAAGATGCTGTTCTTATTTTAAACCCGTGGTGAAGGCAGGACAGGATGGCTGAAGATCTTGGGGAATGTAGAACTCTTCCTTGAAGGCAAAAGCAGTAAGGGCAGATGTTCTGTGGGCAGCCCTGTGTGCTGTGGGGGTCCTGGGTCTGCTGGGCCTGCAGGGATGTTGATCTCCATGGAAGCAGCACCTCCTGCCTCAGTGCCAGAGCAGGAGGAAGCATGTGCTGCTCTGATGGTGTTTGTGAACCATGTTTGGGGAACCAGTAAGGTCATGTGGCTTAACTCAAGTGAGCTGACCCATTAGAGTGAGAAAGCCCCACATTTTCCACACAGGGCAAGGGCAGGAAATAGTTGCGGGTGGTGGCGCGTGAGTCGGTGTGATCTGAGGAGGTGTTCAGAGCGAGCCAGGAGAATCAGGTGGCACACTCCTGGTTTTGCTTTAAAGGTTGAATAGGTTTTGGTAGCAAACACTCCTCAGGGGCCTGCTCTGACAGCCTTCTGGGACTCCCTGCCACAGCTGCAGTGTTTCTGTTCCAGGGTTTCCCAAGGCTAATGTAGAATAGTTTGTGGATCACTTGAGGGAACTCCCTGACTTCTGCCGAGCTTGCTTTGGAACGGCCCTGGGAGCCAAAAGCCTTGGACAGCACTTGTCAAACAGCATCTCCTCATTGCATTCACACTGTAGTCAGTGAAGCAGTGCAGAAGTACATCTGGGTTGTGTTCTTCTCGAAGGGGAGGAACAAAAAAGCTTCTCTGGTAATGTCAGGTGAAACAGCATCGTCTGACCTGGGGCTTAGTTTCTACTTCAGGTTCTAGATCTGAAACTTTTCCTTTGTGATCTCTTCTTCTAGACTTGTCTGCATGGCAGCAGAAAGCAAAGGGTTTAATCCAGTGTTAACCTGAGGTTGTGAGAACTGTAGGGAGAGGATTAATCTGTTCTTAAAGACTCCAGAAAAGACCTTTCCAGGAGTGCCCGAGGTGCTTTCACATGAGCTGCGTCCCAGGGTCTGTTCCGAAGAGGGGAGCGCAGGGATCTCGTTCCTGTCACGTTTCCTGAGAAAGCAGAGGGACGAAGCAGGTGTCTAAAGGTTGTGCACTATTTTAGGGAGAAATCTGATTAATGCTGATAGGCTGTTCAGATCTGGCTGTAACCTCCTGTCAGATTATAGTTCACGCCAAGGGCAGCTCTAAACCTTCCGTCTCGCTTTCGGACGCCGTCCGTGTGAAGGGCGTTGGGAGAGGAGGAAGCTCAGGCTCATGTCCTCACTCAGATTCCCTTGCCTTTGCAAACAGTGGAATTTTTTCCTGAGGAGGCAGTTCTGAGCTCTGACATTCACCCTTCATGCTTTTCTCATGGATATGTTTTAGCTTTATGATGTTATGGAAACCTGTGCTTGAAATGGTCAGTCCCATGCTGAGGATCAGAAAGATTACTGGGAAAATTTCCATGTAGAAATATTTTAATCTCACATAATACCTGCAGCAGTATTCCACTTTTATCACCTAGGTAGTTTGAGAAAGTTCGAAGCTCCTGTAGCCAGATGGGCAGGAGAATGTTGTCCCTGCTGCTTCCCTCCCTCTGACCACCCTCATTCCATGAGCACCTTCGCTGGTTCCCTCTGCTGTGGCTCAGAAGCTTCCCAGGCTTTGGAAGAACTGGTCTGATTTTCTGGGATCCAGGTTGTTTTCAGTAACTGAATGAAAATTGCCTGGATCATAGTCAGTTTCCATTCTCTTTCCTGGCTGAAGCTGTAAGCACAAACTCTCCTTGGAAGGGACAGGTCCCAGTTTGTGTTGGCTACAAGGATTTTGGAATACACTTGTGAAATGGAGGTTTAGTTTCTATGGAAATAGAGATTCCCAAATAGATTATCCTTCCTATGAGCAGGTAGCTTGAGAAAAAACTGGGGAAGAGTTTTTTTGTCATTTCTGTATTGTTTAAAATCTCAACAGCCATCACCTTTCAAATTAGCAAAACTTCTTCCTTTTTAATGGGCTAGTCAAAGGTTAATGTGATCGAATCTGTCTTCCCCCCACGTTGCCTGTGCTTTGTTCCCTACTGGAGTCAACCTCCTCACAGAGTTCTCAGCTTCAGGCTTAAACCTTGTCCCCAGCAGGTAAGGTGATACCGGGAGATTGGTCTGGAGCTGATGGCAGAAATGTTTGTTGATCACAGATGTTTTTGGAGCAGGTGCTGTGTCCTACCTTTCAGTTGCTAAATATCACAGCTGATGTAAATAATTCAACACCTTGTTTTGGAAGCCATTTCTGTGCACCTAACTCACTCTCTGTTTCCCTGCAGGGGTGGCAGATGGCGTAGGTGGCTGGAGAGACTACGGGGTTGACCCTTCTCAGTTCTCAGGGACTCTGATGCGGACGTGTGAGCGTTTGGTGAAGGAAGGACGGTTCGTCCCGAGCAATCCCGTGGGGATTCTCACCGCAGGATACTGCGAGCTGCTGCAGAACAAAGTACCTCTGCTTGGTAAGAGCACAGAGCTGTTGTCGCTGCCTGCTCGTGTCCTGGGTAAGAGCTGCTGCTGGTGTTAGCTCCCACACCAAACTGCAGGCAGGCAACTTTAGCTGACTAGAACACAGACATGGAGCTGTCTTGGCAGCATCCGGATTTTTTCCTTGTATGTTTAAACACTGTGTTGATTAATTTAGTAATGCAAGGGGTGTTTGTGTGTGTGTAGGTATGAAATAAAAGGCCAGCAGCCTGTCTGTGTGCAGGGTGGATTCAGCAGAGTCTGCAGAGTGAGCTCTGCAGCAGAGCAGGCTGTGGCACGTGTGCTCACTCTCTGCTTTGTATGTACAAAGAACTGTTCTCTGTCGAAGCCTCTTAGTGGTTGGTTGTGGCTTTTTGCTTGAGCTATGCAAGGAAAAATATTTTCTGAGGATAACTGGATGCAGTTCTGCTCATTCCTGGCCTGGCTGCTCCTGTTGCCTTTTATGTCCAGTGAACTCAAGCCCCAGTTGGCTGACTTCTGTAGTTTATATCACACAATCTCTGCAAGTACTACTTTTATAGATCTTTGTGGGGGATTCATTACAGATTTCTCTCAAAGCCAAACTGGAGCAGATGCTTCACATGCTCTGTGTCAGCCTTGATTTGAGCCAGGGCACTCAGCTGCCTGGGGAGTGGCGAGCAGGGAGGTGACACTTGGCCTCAGCTGTGGCAGCCTTGCCAACAGAGCCCTGTTCTGAAGGGCATGTGACCTCCTCCGTGCCAAGGAAGCGTTGCCCTGCGTGATCCGCGCGCGGCTCACCTGACCCGCAGCTCCTGTGCCAGAGCAGTGCTGTGTGCTGTATTTAACGTGTCTGCTGAGCCTGGAAACAGATGTTCTCGCATTATATGCCCCAAGAGCAGTGCCCTGAGGTTCTGCAGGGTGGCAGTGGTCAGTGAGGATTGGTGTGTTTGGGCAGGGCACAGGGCTGTGAGGGGGCCTGGAGCGGGGCCTGGCAGAGCTCTCCCCGCGGCTCTGCAGGCAGCATTGCTTGGCTTGACCTTTCCAGCAGCGTGTGCTGAGTCACAAGATCTGCATTCCACACGTGGCCTCCCGGTTACACTCTGCTAATGGAGCTGGAATTTGAAACTAATGATCCTCCGTGTTTCTCCTTTAACCCAGAGCGGTGTTTCTGGAAGGAGAAATGAAACTGGCATTGCCACGGCAATGAGCTTTTGGAGTTTATTGAAGATAAAGTGAAAGGACAGCACTTCATTAAGGAGGATTCATTAGGCGATAGCTTTCCTTGCTGTTGTGCTTTTAGCCTGGACACTTAGTTCATCAGCACTGAATCCAGCAAACAGTACAAATAAAACCGAAATGGGAAGAAATGGTGCTGTTTATTTAAACACCGTTGTGTTGCAGAACAGTCTTGGATGCTGTCACATGGAAAAGCTGAACTTCCCTGAGGTGCTGCTTTGACTCACCAGGCAGTAAGGGTGGAGAAGGCCCTGTGTGTTCCCAGGAGAACACATTCAGGGCGAGTGTGTTGCAGGGAGCTCTGTATTAGAAGGGGAAGCGTCTGGAAAGGCGATGCCTGGAGCCAGCTGGACTGGTGCACCAGCAACCCTGATCACAAGCTTAGCTCACTGCAGGTTGTGGTCTGTCCAGCATGTAGCTGTGCTTGGAAAACCCTGCTGGAAGAACATTAGGGTAGGAGATGAAGGCTGTTGACGAGCTGGTGATGTGGGACAGAAGCCCAGGAGAAAGGCTGTAGGTGTACTCACCCCCCCTGAGGAAGGGAAGGTCTTTTGGTGGACGTGCTGTCCTGTTTGCTGTGAAGGACTTCGCGGTGGCTTTCTTTGCAGCAGTTCTTTTTGTGGCTTGCAACCAAGCACGACTGGTGTGGGGTGGCTTTCTTTGCAGCAGTTTTTTCTGTGGCTTGCAACCAAGCACGACTGGTGGCTACTTCCCAGGGAATGGATCCAGAATTCCTGGGTGCCCTCAGGCACGGCTGGGGTGGTGCTGGGCACTGCTGACATGTTTCTGTTGTTGCTTCAATCTGTCATCCTGTTTGTCTCTGAAACGTGTTTTCTTTAAACTTGTGAGTTGGTGTCCTGAAGGCTGAGCATGATTAATCCACTGTGAACCTGAGGCAAGTTGTGCACAGCCACACTGTGAAGGAGAGCATTTGAATGCCCTGGGCAGAGAAATGCAGCAGACCTAAAACTTAATTGCCCACAGTTCTGTACTTGGTGTGGTTTATTTACAGCTGATGAGTGGAACTGTGTGGAGAGCTCCTAGCATTGTATGGATGCTACTAGAATTCCATTATCTCCATCATTTTGGAATTTCAGTATTTTATGTGAGTTCTGTAAATCCACTCCTATAGCAGAATGTGCTGATGTATGTCAGGATGGAAACGGTAAATAAAGTGAAACAAAACAGGTGTTTGTCAGCATTATGTGCTTACCAAAGTCAGGCCAGGAAAAGTAAGTTCTGCACAGAAAATCAGAGCTCGTGTTGCAAAGATTTCTAGCGTTTTGCTAGCTTTGTTTCGCACTGATTTGGGCATTATTGAGTGTTTAATTTCTCCTGAGTTTTAGGCTTTGATAAATGTTTGAATAATTGACCTGTCAGTCAGATCAGGAGGGGCCAAGCCGTTTCTGCAGGCTGAGTTCAGTTCCTCTGCTTGCAGGGAGCAGCACGGCCTGTATAGTAGTTCTGGACAGAACAAGTCATCGTTTACATACAGCCAACCTGGGAGACTCTGGGTTCCTGGTGGTCAGGGGAGGAGAGGTCGTGCATCGATCCGACGAGCAGCAGCATTACTTCAACACTCCGTTCCAGCTCTCAATAGCTCCTCCAGAAGCAGAAGGAGTTGTCTTGAGTGACAGGTAAGGTGGGAAAGGAACTGAAGGTTTTCAGCTGTGCCTGTGACCAGCTCCCAGAATTCTGCAGTTTTGCTGCTGTGAGGCTCTTCCGTAGCGCGTGGGGTTGAAACACACACCCGGGCAGGTCTCACACCTGCCACCTCTCTCTTGAGGCAGTGTGAGCCTTTATCACCTTGTGCTCAACCTTGTACCTGCTGCACAGTCTGAGTGCACTGGGCCAGTGATTATTCATCCATGGTAGCACATTCCCATGGCTGTGGGTGTGCTGTGATCCGCGGCGAGACGTTGCTCCCTAAAGCTGTGTGTGTGCTGGTCAGCCTGGACAAGTGGCTGGTCCTACCAGCAGCTCTGCTTTCCTCTCCTTGTCCGTGCTCCCTTGAGACTGGAGTAGCTAATTTAGCTGTCTTGGCACTGAGGTAGCAAGTGCTTGGAGAACAGAGCAGAGGGACATGTGACTGTAACTTGTGTTTCCGACTGTTTCCCGCAGCAGATTGAATTTGACCAAAACGAGCAAAAAAACTGTTTGGCAGAACACCAAGCTGGGAATGAGAGTATTGGGAAAGGACAATCTGTTCACAGAAATGAGTTGCATCAAAGGCAGGTTTGTTCCTGTGTCTTCCCCTAAGAGTGTCAGGCTGATCCACCCTGGCTATGTGAAGTCTTAACAGTAATAGGGAATAAATTAAGCAGCTTTCAATTATGTGTTAAAATACAGCTCTCAAAAATGCTTATTCACTCATTAAAGTCATATCCCTCACTGGAATGTAGGGAGATGGTAAGAGGATCTTCAAGGAGTGCCCATGGCATACAGGGAATGCAGAAGGCAGCTAAGTGCATTCTCAAGTGAACTTGAGTCTCTTCCAGCCTAAAGGTTCTATGCAGTGTCAAGGCTGATGCAGTGAAGGTTATGACTTTAATGCCAAAATAGCTCACTTTGAAGACGTTGGTGGTTGAAACTCCTGACCATCCTTGCACGTGGTTCTATTTCTTCTTCATATGAGAGGGTAGAACTCTGAAATTAGAACCCTTCAGTAACCTTACTTGTTCAGAACAAAGATGATTTGAAGTTCCAGAGCTGTAAAAAAATCTGAATTTTTCAGAGAGTCTGTCATCCGTGGCAAGATAAAAACACCAAAAAGCAGAAGGATAATTGGTAATGTCCAGTGGAAGTCAGGGAAGCCAAGGAATCTGAGTCATCCCGTAATAAGGAAAGCACAAGATAAATGTGCTCCCACACTTGAGCTCTGAATCATTATTACAGCTCTGGCTGGTTCCTGCTCTGTTCCTGACGCTAATTAGTACTCATGTGCCTTGTGGAAATGCTGCTCCAGTCCTCTTTCATTTGTTGTCCCAGTTCAGTGTTGGATTTGGCTATATATGGGCACAGGCAATCTTAGCTCCATCAGCCTTCCCAGGGCTACACATCAGCTGAGCAAAGCAGCCCCAGGGCCCATTGCAGCAGCTTCTCCTGTTCAGAGACCCTGGGGAGTCTTTACAAAGGGAAGGGCTGTTGTGCTGCTTCAGGGAATCAGATTTTGCAGCAATGTTTGTGGTCAAACTGGGTGTTTTCTCTTGGTGGTGTGCAGTGTGTTAGACACAAGTATTCCGACAGGCTGTGGACTCCTGACAGCAGCTTCCAGATGTGTTTCATATTCCATTGGCTGAGAAAGTGATTCAGAGTCCTGAAGTGCTCTGGCCATGCCCATCATGGATTGTCCTTGCTCTCACACACCTAGGAGGAGTGAGGGAAGCCCTGAGCTGCCGTTCTGCTTCATGGTTTCCATGGAGATCCACTCACGCAGCAGATTAGTTTGCAGGATTGTTCATTTGGGAATTCTAAATGCAAATCCTCGGTGTATTTAATAGCTGGAACATTACCTGTTTGCAGTCACAGAGCTGCTGTTGGAGCTTTCCTGACAGGCCCTGCTGGTGCCACAGCTCCAGGGTTAGGGTGATATTTGTCCCTTGACTCCTCTGTCCCTTCCAGCCCCGACGCCGCCGATAGCACATCCTTCGACGTGCAGCTCGGGGACATCATCCTGACGGCCACGGACGGACTGTTTGACAACATGCCTGACTACATGATCCTGCAGGAGCTGAAAAAGCTCAAGGTGAGTCTGTGTCCCCCAGATCTTCCTCATCTTTTGTTCCTGTTAGACCTGTGCAGTTACTGCCCTTACTTTTTACACACTGCTGAATAAAAGCCTCCCCACGCGCTCTGTGGTTTAAAGGCTTCTCACGTCGTGCCCCGTGTGAGCAGTGGGCAGGGATGTGACCCCAAGGCTCTGTCTCTAGGACCTGCATCCAGGCTGAGCCCAGAAGCAGCAGCTTGGGCCTGAATTCCTGAGTGGCAGCTGGTTCTGTGTCTCCAGGCAGGGCAGGGGGAGGTGTTCGGTGCAGGTGCTGCCCACACACTGTAGGTGATGTGCAGGACAACAGAGCATCCTCCTGGGGCTTGTTTGAGGGCTGAGCTGAACCCTTAACGTTTTAATTCTCAGCTTTTCCGAAAGGTTCTGAACCAGGAGTTGTGATGTAGCATGGGCTGTCTGAATTGTAGATTGTATGCACTCAGAAGTCTTTACTGCTCTGTTAAAAAAAATCCCTGGCAGCTTTTCCAGGTTAATGACCACAAATGTTCTTTTTTAATAGTAAAAACACATTAAAACATTTTAATTTCGCTAAGAACATTTAGCTCAAGGCTATTTACTTACGGAAAGGCAAGTGTACTCAGGAGATCTCAATATGCATAACCTCCCCGAGGAAACGGTTTTGCTGTGGAATGCAGATCAGGGTAAGAGAGAGAATTGCAGGGTGGTTTGAAGAGTTTGGCCTGCTCTTCCCTGCAGCTGCACAGGTGGCAGGAATGGCCCTTGAGGCAGCGTGGCTGGGGCTGGCTGTGCTCCTCAGCCCTCGCTGCTGCCTCGAGGAGCCTGGCGCTGTCCCTGCTCGCCCTCGGCTGCTCCTGGGGCTGGAATTCCCTGCTGGAGGAAAGCTGAGCTCCACCTTTTGGCCCGTTCGGGAAAGGCACTGGAGTTTCCCGAGAGGTTCAGCCAAAAGTTAATCACATAAATGCCCGCTAATTCCCCGACCTGTGGGGAAGGCTCTTGAAATGACATGGCATTTGAAAACGGCTGCAGACAAAAGAGCAGTGGTTGTCTGTCATGTTGGCTTGGGCAAGGACAGCCCTGGAGTCAAGCAGCAGAGGAGTCGGAGCAGGGGAAGAAAGGCCCTGAAAATGCAGCCTGGAGACAGTGTGTGCTCAGTGCATTTTTTCTCAGCTGACTCTTAAAGTGCCTCTTCTGCCCAAGTGTGGTGTGTCCTTTGGGGTAAAAGGGTCAGAGGTGCAAGACTTGCATTCAGGGCAAAACAAGTCCTCCACCAGAGCCTGTCTGGAAGGGAAGGAGGGAGGGAAGGGCCTGGCAGGGGCACCCCAGGCACAGCTGCTGAGCAGCCTCTGTCCTTCAGGTGAGGTGGTTTAGTTGTTTTGAGTGTTATTCTTCCAAGTTTCTAAACTCAGAAATCCTCCAAAGCCAAGTCAGTAGCTGCTGGCAGGGAGCAGAGCTCTGGCCTTCACGTGTGGAGATTCAGAGTTCTAACCCAAGTTTCTAAGGCCTCAAGGATGGTGAAGGTTCTGTTTGGAAGAGAAGGCCATAAGTGGTGCCCTGACCCAAGACCTCCAGCAGTCAGGGGTTGCCAAACAACTGCTGAGGACTTCCCTGTAGGGATAACCCCTTTTCCTCCCTGGCTCAGAACTCCAACTACGAGAGCATCCAGCAGACTGCGCGGAGCATCGCTGAGCAGGCGCACGAGTTGGCCTACGACCCCACGTACATGTCGCCGTTCGCGCAGTTCGCCTGTGACAACGGGCTGAATGTGAGAGGTAAGAGCTGCTCTCCTCCTCCCACTCCGGCTGGCCTGGGGAAACCTCCAGCAGAGTGAAGTTGTGTTGTCCCGAGCTCTGACAAGGCAGAGGAGTGTGGGGAGCGGTGGTTGGCAGGGGAGCGCCTGGCGAGGCCCCGGCGGAGCGGAGCCTCCCGTGGGGAGCACAGGGAACACAGCACACTGAGTGCTTTATTTTTGATGAGTACATTCCTGCCTGATGTGAGCTCTCTGGGCTCTTGGCTTGCTCCTTGGTGTGTGGGTGGGGTTGGTTTTTAAGGTCTTCTCTTATTGATGCTTTTTGGCTGAGGTTCTGCTCATTATTTGAGCTTTTTGGGTTTCATTGGGTTGGGTGTTTTGAAGCTGGGCTTTTTTTGTTGAAATGTGTGTTCTTTGTACCATTGGCATCCTGATCTCTCCCTTGGGCCTGCCTCCTGTGCTCTGGAGAGACCCTGACTCCTGGCAGGGCTCAGAGCCAGAGCAACCTCCTTTTCCTTCTGGGCCATTTCTCGAGGGTGTGAGTGTGCTGATCTGGCTGGTGAGGATTGAAAAAGCAGCTAACAATGTTAAGCAGCTTTTAGGAAGCCATGAAGGAACACGGTGCTGGAGAAGATGCTCAGGAGGTGTTTGGTTTGCAGGGGAAGGTGCTGAGGAGGTCTGGCCTCGGGGCCGTTTGCCTGTGGCAGAGCAGAGTCAGGTGTTGTGTGCGTTGTGCAGTACACAGGCTGCTGGAAACAGGCTCTGTGTGCTGCCAGCTGAGGGGCTGCCCTGGCTGCAGCTCTGGGGAGGAGCTGGGGAAGCACAGCTCCTGTCTGCACAGAAGAGGCTTTGAGTGTTTCACCCAGTTTGAAAAGAGCTTTCTGAAGGAGAATGTCATGGAGTCATCAAGGCTGGAGGAGACCTGAAGGATCATCAGGTCTAACCATCAACCTGTCACTACTGTAACCCCTAAACCATCTCCTCCAGCACCAGATCCAGACACCTCCGCAACACCTCCAGGAATGGTGACTCCACCACCTCCCTGGGCAAACCTGTCCCAATGCCTGACCTCCCTAACAGGGAATAGAAGGTTGTCAGCAGGTTAGCAGTGAAAACACGTTGCAGAAGACAGCCCACTGTGGTTTCATGACACGAGTGGTGTTTTTCTTCCGCTGCAGGGGGCAAACCAGACGACATCACCGTCCTGCTGTCCATCGTGGCCGAGTACACAGACTGACGGCCGGGGGGCCGCCCTGGCCCCGAGCTCCCGGTGCCACCGTACGGTTTCCTGCTGGCAGGATTGCTCTCTCCTCCCCAGCTGTCCTGAGACGCAGCTGCTGTCCTTGTAAGAACCACTCCTAGTGCACTGGTCGTGGTCTGCCAGCCAGAGGTGACGACGCTCGCGGCTCGGAGCTCGGAGCGCGTCTTCGGGAGCTGAGTCGCGGGGGCAGGATCCACCCGCGTCGCTACGGAGATGGGACTGTCCAGGGAGTAGGATTGGTTTCTCATCTTGCAGACTAGACCCATAGGTAACACCTCTGCACGAGGGCTCATTACTCTTTGCTAGGAGTGTTCGCTGTTGTCCGAGGGTGTGTCACAGCCCAGTTCCACGCGCATAGTCTTGTTCGGTGATAGCCAAGGCCTCGTGTTCCTGAGCGCCAGTTTTCAGGAGATTTCTAACTGCTGTAAACATTCTGCTCTTGCCATCCATGGTGTCAGCCTAGGAGCCTTTTCTAGTACGAGATTTCAAACAAAAACCTAGTTCAAGTTATATGGATGCAAATGTGTTTTGTGATTTCAGGTGCTTAACTGTGATGTTAAAAAGTTCTGCAGATCATTTGTCCATCCTGGGCCTGGTTCTGGATGTTCTGGCTGTGGATAATGATTGTCAGTTTTCAGGCAGAAGTGGTAGCTCGGTCTGGCGTGGCAGAGCTGGCACAGCTGAGGTCCTCTCTGAGCCCACCTCGGCGCAGGGAGATGGTACAGCAACAGCTCATCCTCAGCTCCCAGCGGCCTGACCTGGGGGAGATAATTCTGCTGTTGAAACCTGATTTGTGTTAGTACTTGCCATTCTCAGTGGTAGGACAGAGTGGCCCAGGGGAGCCCTCTGACCCCACGGTCACCTATTGGCTGCTGCTGCAGCAGGGCCCGAAACACAGACCGAGCGAGCGATCAGCAAACGTGACATTTCAGCAACTAAAGTTTGGGAGTTTCAATGAACCTTAATGATGTTTACAGTTATCTAACAGCCACTTTGCAATATGACATTTCCCTCTGAATGGCAGTAGCTCACGTTTGTTCCCCTCTTCCAGCAAGTTTTCCTTCCCCTTTCCCGAGGTTCACGTGGAAACTGAGAGCTGTAAAGATATATATATTTTTGGTCAGTTTTTCATTAACTTTTTTGCTGGTAGAAGAGTATGTAGAAATAAATTAAAGCCATGTTTTTATATATGAAGAGTCGGGTAATGTTGCTGTTAGGTGAGTGCAGTCAAACTTGGTCAGTAAGGAATCTTACCTGCTCTCGAGAGGAGATTTTTACTACCTGGTTTATTGTATTAAAACTGTTTAAGTTTGAGGTTACCTCAACTCGTTTAAAGACTTTTTGTGGACTTGTACTGTATATTTGCGTAACTATGTCGAGCTTTTATTTAAGGTCATTTAACATGTACCATGTACATGTCATTACTATATCTCAGCACGTCGTGCTTGTAACAGGCATTTCATCTGCAGCGAGTGATTCATTTGGGAGCTCTTCAGTGATTTATCTGCTATTCCTCAATTGGCATAACGTTAGCTATCTACTTTCAATCACCTTGTAATTACTTGTCAAAATGCCTTAACTACCCTAACTTGACCAAAACAGGATTTTGGTGAGGGGATGGGGAGGATTCTGTGAACGGAGAAAAGTTGGGGAGGTTGGTGACACAGGAGCAGTGGGTGGGGAGAACTCTACCCAGTCTGTCGGTGCTTGGTGTTGGTGAGCTGAACACGCTGTGCCCGGCAGGGTGTGATCCTGCACTGTGCTGTGCCCTGCTGGGTGTGATCCTGCACTGTGCTGTGCCCTGC